>NC_081231.1:7699413-7846913 GCF_902713425.1 Acipenser ruthenus | reverse complement strand
GTGAATCAGTCTCCTGTTGTGCTATTGACAGTGCTATGGCAGGTGAATCAGTCCCATGCTGTGCTATTGACAGTGCTATGGCAGGTGAATCAGTCTCCTGTTGTGCTATTGACAGTGCTATGGCAGGTGAATCAGTCCCATGCTGTGCTATTGATAGTGCTATGGCAGGTGAATCAGTCCCATGCTGTGCTATTGACAGTGCTATGGCAGGTGAATCAGTCCCATGCTGTGCTATTGACAGTGCTATAGCAGATGAATCAGTCCCATGCTGTGCTATTGACAGTGCTATGGCAGGTGAATCAGTCCCATGCTGTGCTATTGACAGTGCTATGGCAGGTGAATCATTCCCATGCTTTGCTATTGACAGTGCTATGGCAGGTGAATCAGTCCCATGCTGTGCTATTGACAGTGCTATGGCAGGTGAATCAGTCCCATGCTGTGCTATTGACAGTGCTATAGCAGGTGAATCAGTCCCATGCTGTGCTATTGACAGTGCTATGGCAGGTGAATCAGTCCCATGCTGTGCTATTGACAGTGCTATGGCCGGTGAATCAGTCCCATGCTGTGCTATTGACAGTGCTATGGCAGGTGAATCAGTCTCCTGCTGTGCTATTGACAGTGCTATGGCAGGTGAATCAGTCCCATTCTGTGCTATTGACAGTGTTATGGCAGGTGAATCATTCCCATGCTTTGCTATTGACAGTGCTATGGCAGGTGAATCAGTCCCATGCTGTGCTATTGACAGTGCTATAGCAGGTGAATCAGTCCCATGCTGTGCTATTGACAGTGCTATGGCAGGTGAATCAGTCCCATGCTGTGCTATTGACAGTGCTATAGCAGGTGAATCAGTCCCATGCTGTGCTATTGACAGTGCTATGGCAGGTGAATCAGCCCCATGCTGTGCTAATGATAGTGCTATGGCAGGTGAATCAGCCCCATGCTGTGCTATTGACAGTGCTATGGCAGGTGAATCAGCCCCATGCTGTGCTATTGATAGTGCTATAGCAGGTGAATCAGTCCCATGCTGTGCTATTGACAGTGCTATGGCAGGTGAATCAGTCCCATGCTGTGCTATTGACAGTGCTATGGCAGGTGAATCAGTCTCCTGCTGTGCTATTGACAGTGCTATGGCAGGTGAATCAGTCCCATGCTGTGCTATTTACAGTGCTATAGCAGGTGAATCAGTCCCATGCTGTGCTATTGACAGTGCTATAGCAGGTGAATCAGTCCCATGCTGTGCTATTGACAGTGCTATGGCAGGTGAATCAGTCCCATGCTGTGCTATTGACAGTGCTATGGCAGGTGAATCAGCCCCATGCTGTGCTATTGACAGTGCTATAGCAGGTGAATCAGTCCCATGCTGTGCTATTGACAGTGCTATAGCAGGTGAATCAGTCCCATGCTGTGCTATTGACAGTGCTATGGCAGGTGAATCAGCCCCATGCTGTGCTATTGACAGTGCTATGGCAGGTGAATCAGCCCCATGCTGTGCTATTGACAGTGCTATAGCAGGTGAATCAGTCCCATGCTGTGCTATTGACAGTGCTATAGCAGGTGAATCAGTCCCATGCTGTGCTATTGACAGTGCTATGGCAGGTGAATCAGTCCCATGCTGTGCTATTGACAGTGCTATGGCAGGTGAATCAGTCTCCTGCTGTGCTATTGACAGTGCTATGGCAGGTGAATCAGTCCCATGCTGTGCTATTTACAGTGCTGTGGCAGGTGAATCAGTCCCATGCTGTGCTATTGACAGTGCTATGGCAGGTGAATCAGTCCCATGCTGTGCTATTGACAGTGCTATGGCAGGTGAATCATTCCCATGCTGTGCTATTGACAGTGCTATGGCCAGTGAATCAGTCCCATGCTGTGCTATTGACAGTGCTATGGCAGGTGAATCAGTCTCCTGCTGTGCTATTGACAGTGCTATGGTGGGTGAATCAGTTCCATGCTGTGCTATTGACAGTGCTATGGCAGGTGAATCAGTCCCATGCTGTGCTATTGACAGTGCTATGGCAGGTGAATCAGTCCCATGCTGTGCTATTGACAGTGCTATGGCAGGTGAATCAGTCCCATGCTGTGCTATTGACAGTGCTATGGTGGGTGAATCAGTTCCATGCTGTGCTATTGACAGTGCTATGGCAGGTGAATCAGTCCCATGCTGTGCTATTGACAGTGCTATGGCAGGTGAATCAGTCCCATGCTGTGCTATTGACAGTGCTATGGCAGGTGAATCAGTCCCATGCTGTGCTATTGACAGTGCTATGGCAGGTGAATCAGTCTCCTGTTGTGCTATTGACAGTGCTATGGCAGGTGAATCAGTCCCATGCTGTGCTATTGACAGTGCTATGGCAGGTGAATCAGTCCCATGCTGTGCTATTGACAGTGCTATGGCAGGTGAATCAGTCCCATGCTGTGCTATTGACAGTGCTATGGCAGGTGAATCAGTCACATGCTGTGCTATTGACAGTGCTATGGCAGGTGAATCAGTCCCATGCTGTGCTATTGACAGTGCTATGGCAGGTGAATCAGTCTCCTGTTGTGCTATTGACAGTGCTATGGCAGGTGAATCAGTCCCATGCTGTGCTATTGACAGTGCTATGGCAGGTGAATCAGTCTCCTGTTGTGCTATTGACAGTGCTATGGCAGGTGAATCAGTCCCATGCTGTGCTATTGATAGTGCTATGGCAGGTGAATCAGTCACATGCTGTGCTATTGACAGTGCTATAGCAGATGAATCAGTCCCATGCTGTGCTATTGACAGTGCTATGGCAGGTGAATCAGTCCCATGCTGTGCTATTGACAGTGCTATGGCAGGTGAATCAGTCCCATGCTGTGCTATTGACAGTGCTATGGCAGGTGAATCATTCCCATGCTTTGCTATTGACAGTGCTATGGCAGGTGAATCAGTCCCATGCTGTGCTATTGACAGTGCTATGGCAGGTGAATCAGTCCCATGCTGTGCTATTGACAGTGATATAGCAGGTGAATCAGCCCCATGCTGTGCTATTGACAGTGATATAGCAGGTGAATCAGCCCCATGCTGTGCTATTGACAGTGCTATGGCAGGTGAATCAGCCCCATGCTGTGCTATTGACAGTGCTATGGCAGGTGAATCAGTCCCATGCTGTGCTATTGACAGTGCTATAGCAGGTGAATCAGTCCCATGCTGTGCTATTGACAGTGCTATGGCAGGTGAATCAGTCCCATGCTGTGCTATTGACAGTGCTATGGCAGGTGAATCAGTCCCATGCTGTGCTAGCAGGGAAGCAGCGTGGCTCTAGTGGAGCTGAGGAGGGACTGGGAGGGAAGCGGTGTGGCTCTAGCGGAGCTGAGGAGGGACTGGGAGGGATGCAGCGTGGCTCTAGTGGAGCTGAGGAGGGACTGGGAGGGAGGCAGTGTGGCTCTAGCGGAGCTGAGGAGGGACTGGGAGGGAAGCAGTGTGGCTCTAGCGGAGCTGAGGAGGGACTGGGAGGGAAGCGGTGTGGCTCTAGCGGAGCTGAGGAGGGACTGGGAGGGAGGCAGTGTGGCTCTAGCGGAGCTGAGGAGGGACTGGGAGGGAAGCAGCGTGGCTCTAGCGGAGCTGAGGAGGGACTGGGAGGGAAGCAGTGTGGCTCTAGCGGAGCTGAGGAGGGACTGGGAGGGAAGCGGTGTGGCTCTAGCGGAGCTGAGGAGGGACTGGGAGGGAAGCGTTGTGGCTCTAGCGGAGCTGAGGAGGGACTGGGAGGGAAGCGGCGTGGCTCTAGCGGAGCTGAGGAGGGACTGGGAGGGAAGCAGCGTGGCTCTAGCGGAGCTGAGGAGGGACTGGGAGGGAAGCGGTGTGGCTCTAGCGGAGCTGAGGAGGGACTGGGAGGGAAGCAACGTGGCTCTAGCGGAGCTGAGGAGGGACTGGGAGGGAAGCAGTGTGGCTCTAGCGGAGCTGAGGAGGGACTGGGAGGGAAGCGGCGTGGCTCTAGCGGAGCTGAGGAGGGACTGGGAGGGAAGCGGTGTGGCTCTAGCGGAGCTGAGGAGGGACTGGGAGGGAAGCGGTGTGGCTCTAGCAGAGCTGAGGAGGGACTGGGAGGGAAGCGGTGTGGCTCTAGCGGAGCTGAGGAGGGACTGGGAGGGAGGCAGTGTGGCTCTAGCGGAGCTGAGGAGGGACTGGGAGGGAGGCAGTGTGGCTCTAGCGGAGCTGAGGAGGGACTGGGAGGGAGGCAGTGTGGCTCTAGCGGAGCTGAGGAGGGACTGGGAGGGAGGCAGTGTGGCTCTAGCGGAGCTGAGGAGGGACTGGGAGGGAAGCGGCGTGACTAGCGGAGCTGAGGAGGGACTGGGAGGGAAGCAGCGTGGCTCTAGCGGAGCTGAGGAGGGACTGGGAGGGAGGCAGTGTGGCTCTAGCGGAGCTGAGGAGGGACTGGGAGGGAGGCAGTGTGGCTCTAGCGGAGCTGAGGAGGAACTGGGATGGAGGCAGTGTGGCTCTAGACGAGCTGATGAGGGACTGGGAGGGAGGCAGTGTGGCTCTAGCGGAGGTGAGGAGGGACTGGGAGGGAAGCAGCGTGGCTCTAGCGGAGCTGAGGAGGGACTGGGAGGGAAGCAGCGTGGCTCTAGCGGAGCTGAGGAGGGACTGGGAGGGAAAAAGCGTGGCTCTAGCGGAGCTGAGGAGGGACTGGGAGGGAGGCAGTTTGGCTCTAGCGGAGCTGAGGAGGGACTGGGAGGGAAGCGGCGTGACTAGCGGAGCTGAGGAGGGACTGGGAGGGAAGCAGTGTGGCTCTAGCGGAGCTGAGGAGGGACTGGGAGGGAGGCAGTGTGGCTCTAGCGGAGCTGAGGAGGGACTGGGAGGGAAGCAGTGTGGCTCTAGCGGAGCTGATGAGGGACTGGGAGGGAAGCAGTGTGGCTCTAGCCGAGCTGAGGAGGGACTGGGAGGGAAACGCATGTGATTGAAAATGAAGCGAGACGGGGCTGGCAGTCTCTCCCCTGTTATTCACACGGCTCGCAAATTGAATTTCACGCTGGCTGACCGCAGTGCTCCTCTCTGCCTCTTAGTAACACCAGAGACAAGCGCCCATCTGCCTTGGCTTCACAGACACTTAACCACAGAGATTATGAGAGAGGAGGGGAGAGGGGGGAAAGAGAGAGAGGAGAAGGAAGAGAGTGGAGGGGAGGGAGAGGGAGAGGAGAAGAGAGGAGGGGAGGGGAGAGAGGGAGAGAGGGGAGGGGAGGGAGAGAGAGAGGAGAGGAGAGGAGAAGAGAGGAGGGGAGGGGAGAGAGAGGGAGAGAGAGGAGAGAAGAAGAGAGAGGGGAGGGGAGGGAGGGAGAGAGAGGGGAGGGGAGGGGAGGGAGGGAGAGAGGGGGGAGGGGAGAGAGAGGGAGAGAGAGAGAGAGGGGAGGGGAGGGAGAGAGAGGGGAGGGGAGAGAGAGGGAGATTGGAGAGAGAGAGAGAGAGAGGAGAGGGGAGGGGAGAGAGAGGGGAGGGGAGGGAGGGAGAGAGAGGGAGGGGGAGGGGAGGGAGAGAGATAGAGAGGGGAGGGGAGGGAGAGAGAGGGGAGGGGAGAGAGAGGGAGAGGGGAGAGAGAGAGAGAGAGAGGAGAGGGGAGGGGAGAGAGAGGGGAGGGGAGGGGAGGGAGGGAGAGAGAGGGGAGGGGAGGGGAGGGAGAGAGAGAGGGGGGAGGGGAGGGAGAGAGAGGGGAGGGGAGAGAGAGGGAGAGGGGAGAGAGAGAGAGAGAGAGGAGAGGGGAGGGAGAGAGAGGGGAGGGGAGGGGAGGGAGGGAGAGAGGGAGAGGGAGAGGGGAGAGAGAGAGAGAGGGGGGAAGGGAGAGAGAAGAGGGGAGGGAGAGAGAGAGGGGAGGGAGAGAGAGAGGGGAGGGGAGGGAGAGAGAGAGGGGAGGGGAGGGAGAGAGAGAGGGGAGGGGAGGGAGAGTGAGAGGGAGAGGGAGAGAGAGAGGGGAGGGGAGGGAGAGAGAGAGGGGAGGGGAGGTTCCTACTCTCCAGGAGTGACTCAGCCTGGAAGGAAGGATCAGAGAAAGAATGCAAGGTGTTTTTTAAATTCTTAATTAATGTAACGATGTGCAGTTTTGTAACGGTGATGAGCCAGGCTCAGTCAGGTGACAAGTTGCACAAGGAGTTGTCTAGGCCACTGAACTTACTCAGCATCATGAACCGGTAAGGAAGTTTACAAACGAGAGGAGGCCATTCAGCCCATCTTGCTCGTTTGGTTGTTAGTAGCTTATTGATCCCAGAATCTCATCAAGCAGCTTCTTGAAGGATCCCAGGGTTTCAGCTTCAACAACATTACTGGGGAGTTGGTTCCAGACCCTCACAATTCTCTGTGTAAAAAAGTGCCTCCTATTTTCTGTTCTGAATGCCCCTTTATCTAATCTCCATTTGTGACACCTGGTCCTTTTTTCTTTTTTCAGGTCGAAAAAGTCCCCCGGGTTGACATTGTCAATACCTTTTAGGATTTTGAATGTTTGAATCAGATCACCGCGTAGTCTTCTTTGTTCAAGACTGAACAGATTCAATTCTTTGAGCCTGTCTGCATACGACATGCCTTTTAAACCCGGGATAATTCTGGTTGCTCTTCTTTGCACTCTTTCTAGAGCAGCAATATCCTTTTTGTAACGAGGTGACCAGAACTGAACACAATATTCTAGGTGAGGTCTTACTAATGCATTGTAAAGTTTTAACATTACTTCCCTTGATTTAAATTCAACACTTCTCACAATATATCCGAGCATCTTGTTGGCCTTTTTTATAGCTTCCCCACATTGTCTAGATGAAGACATTTCTGAGTCAACATAAACTCCTAGGTTTTTTTCATAGTTCCCTTCTTCAATTTCACTATCTCCCATATGATATTTATAATGCACATTTTTATTGCCTGCGTGCAATACTTTACACTTTTCTCTATTAAATTTCATTTGCCATGTGTCTGCCCAGTTCTCAATGCTGTCTAGATCATTTTGAATGACCTTTGCTGCTTCAACAGTGTTTGCCACTCCTCCTATTTTTGTCGTCTGCAAATTTAACGAGTTTGCTTACTATACCAGAATCTAAATCATTCATGTAGATTAGGAATGGCAGAGGACCTAATACTGATCCCTGTGGTACACCACTGGTTACCTCACTCCATTTTGAGGTTTCTCCTTTAATCAGTACTTTCTGTTTTCTACCTGTTAACCACTCCCTAATCCAAGTGCATGCATTTCCTTGAATCCCTACTGCGTTCAGTTTGAGAATTAATCTTTTATGCGGGACTTTGTCAAAAGCTTTCTGGAAATCTAAATAAACCATGTCGTATGCTTTGCAGTTATCCATTTTCAATGTTGCATCCTCAAAAAAGTCAAGCAGGTTAGTTAGACATGATCTCCCTTTCCTAAAACCATGCTGGCTGTCTCCCAGGATATTGTTACCATATAGGTAATTTTCCATTTTGGATCTTATTATAGTTTCCATAAGTTTACATATAATAGAAGTCAGGCTTATTGGTCTGTAGTTACCTGGTTCGGTTTTGTCTCCCTTTTTGTGGATTGGTATTACATTTGCTATTTTCCAGTCTGTTGGTACAACCCCTGTGTCAAGAGACTGTTGCATGATCTTGGTTAGCGGTTTGTAAATAACTTCTTTCATTTCTTTGAGTACTATTGGGAGGATCTCATCCGGCCCAGGGGATTTGTTTATTTTAAGAGCTCCTAGTCCCTTTAACACTTCTGCCTCTGTTATGCTAAAGTTATTTAAAACTGGATAGGAACAGGTCGACATGTGGGGCATGTTGTCCGTGTCCTCCTTTGTAAAAACCTGTGAAAAGTAATCATTTAATATATTTGCTATTTTTTTTTCTTCATCTATGATTTTGCCATTTGTGTCTCTTAGACATTTAACCTCCTCTTTGAATGTTCTCTTGCTGTTGTAATATTGGAAAAACATTTTGGAATTGGTTTTAGCCCCCTTAGCAATATTGATTTCTATCTCTCTCTTGGCCTTTCTAACTTCCTTTTTGACTTGTGTTTGCAGTTCCAAGTACTCTTTCTGTGTGCTTTGTTTTTGGTCCCTTTTAAACGCTCTGTGAAGTGCCTTTTTTCGCTGAATATTTTTTTTAATTGATCTATTAAACCATTTTGGCCATTTTGTTTTAGATTTAGATTTGTCTACTTTTGGGATGTAATTGTTTTGTGCCTCTAGTACTACATTTTTAAAAAACAGCCACCCTTTTTCTGTGGATGTTTTCTCTATTTTACTCCAATCTACTTCTGTTAGTCTCTGTTTCATACCTTTGTAGTTTGCTTTTCTAAAATTGTAAACCTTAGCTTTAGTCATTACTTTTGGGGTTTTAAAAAATATTTCAAATGAGACCATGTTGTGGTCTGAGTTTGCCAATGGCTCTCTGACCTCTGTTGTAGTTATTCTGTCTTCATTATTTGAAAAGACTAAGTCAAGGCATGCCTCCCCTCTAGTCGGTGCCTTGACAAATTGCGTTAGGAAGCAGTCATTTGTCATTTCCACCATTTCAATTTCGTCCATCGTGCTCCCCACCGGGTTTTCCCATTTTATACAGGGGAAGTTGAAATCCCCCATTAGTATGGCTTCTCCTTTTCTACACGCATTTCGAATGTCATTGTACAACAGATTATTTTGCTCAGCGTCTGAATTTGGCGGTCTATAGCATGCTCCTATTATTATGCCCTTTGAATTTGTGTCCATTATTCTGACCCATATTGATTCTGCATTGTTTTCTTTGTCCTGATTTAACACCTGGGCTTCAAGACTATTTCTTATGTATAGCGCTACCCCTCCACCTCTTCTGTCCTGCCTGTCTTTCCTATACAGTGTGTACCCACTAATATTATATTCGTCTCCATCACTCTCAGACAACCAAGTTTCTGTAACACCTATCACATCGTAGTTACTTGTTAGTGCAGTAGCTTCAAGTTCTAACATTTTGTTTCTGAGACTTCTAGCATTAAGATAAATACATTTAATAGTGGTCTTACCTGAGTTGTTGCCCTTGTTTTGATGTGGTCTCCTTTCTGTTTTTTTGTTTTCTCCCCCCTTCCTTTCTAGTTTAAATGCTTCTGTACCACCTGCTTTGTGGATGAGGAAAAACGCTACAAGAGATAGTTGTCTACAATTATTTCAGCATTTATTTTGCAAAACTAAAAATACCCTTTGATGCTATGATAGTATTATGTACAAGATACTAGAAATTTCAATATGATAATGCAGAACCTAATTCTAGAAAAGTCTAGAAAATGCTGGAATGTAGGTGAACATTCTTAGAGAGTATAAAAGGGTTAGGCATAGGATGACTGCTGTCATTACCAATAAGTAAATATCTGAAAAAGTAAAGAGCTATCTGAAGACCTTAGGCAGAAAATTATTAATGAATTGTCATAAAGCTGGAGAAGAATACAAGAAGATTTCCAAGCATTTGAATATCTCAATTTCAACTATTATTTCTATTATCAAGAAGTGCAAGTTTCATGGCACTGTCACAATGCTCCCTCTGTGTAACGCCCCTCAAAACACCCTGATGGACTAACCCTGGGATAAACCCCCTCGGCTAGCACTATAATTAAATTGACTATTTTAAATGACCAATTAAGTAGAGTTAAAGACTACACCAATTTGGAGCTAATATAACTCCAAATAAATAACAGGTTCTTTAAAAATCAAGAAAGCTCAGTGTGTAAAGCGAGGACAACAAGGAATAAAAACAACAAGGATTTTATTCAGACAGAATGTTACAGCTTTTACCTATAGCAGCGGAATCGATAGCAGCAACCTTTAACTAGAACAGCAGGTTTAACCAAGAGCGATCCCACCAGACCCCAAGTCTCAGGATACTTTAAACTAGGTAACGTCACACCAACACTTCTAAGAAAAAGAATGATTTTCACATCACAATTCCAAAAGTAAAATCTTAAACACTTAAATAACACTTTAAAAACTAGTAATAGACAGTGACTTTCATATAAAAAGAACGACAAAAAGCTTCATGCAACCTAAAAATGCCTAACGACTCCAATAGCCGCTATTGTAGTTAATACACATGTTGATAAAGTGCCAGAGTGCAATCGAGAGTTAACAGGCCGCTTGTAAATATGTATTGTAAACACAGTTACAGCTGGAATAATCAGGACAAAGACGCTACTCTAAAAGTCTAAAACCACCACTAACACAGGAAAGGAATTCTTATACAGAGCTATTACAACGAAATTCACACGATGATAATTACAAACTCAGGATACTGGCAGTGCACATTCTCTTTTGTAATCAAACCCATACAATTGCTACCGAAGTCTGAGAGCACGAGGGATACTTAATTGAAACCTCTCTAATATAGAGCGACCAAACTATTCAATATGAACAGTAGTAGTTTACCATTAACTTCTAGCGCTTCAATTCACAGCGCCTCAGTATTACACTTCAAAAGTTAGAATCCCAAACAGTAGTTCCCCGGCCCGTTACATCTGTCTGGAAGAAAGAAGGTTCTTTCACCAAGAACACGTAGAAGAATTGTGAGGAAGGTTAATAACAATCCGAGATTGACTGCCAAAGATATTCAAAGTGATTTGGCTGCAAGTGGGACTGGGGTTTTCATTTCAACCACAGGTCGAGTATTGCATGGTGAAGGTCTCAATGGTCACAGGCCAAGGAAAAAGACACTCAGGAAAACATCACAAGGACAATCGCTTAATGTTTGTAGAACTGCATTTGAATGATGAATATGAGTTCTGGTCAAAAGTTTTGTGGAGTGATGAAACAAAAAAAAATCAAGCTATTTGGTCACGCTGATAATCCTTAAGTTTGAAGAAAGTCTGATGAGGGGTACAAAGAAAAGAACACCATACCTACTGTCAAGCATGGAGGTGGTAATATCCTTCGATGGGGCTGTTTTTCCTCAGATGGCACAGGAAATTTAGTTCCAGTACATGGTAAAATGGATTCCATAGCATACCAAAGGATACTGGCCAATCATCTGAAACCCTCTGCTACAGAACTTGGTTTAAAGCTCAACTGGACGTTTCAACATAACAATGACCTGAGGCACACATCAAAATCTACTTCAGAACGGTTAAAGAAGAATAAAATCAAGGTTTTGCAATGGCCCGGTCAAAGTCCTGATCTAAATCCAATTGAGAATCTTTGGTATGAGTTGAAGAAGGCTGTGCACAAGAGAAGTCCTCGGAATTTGAATGAGCTGGAACAATTTTGCAGAATGGTCAAAAATCACTAAAGAATCATGCCAAAAGTGTATTGACAAATATCCTAATAGTCTAAAAGAGGTTGTTAAGGCCGTAGTCAGCTGTGAGGCACCCGAGGACGGGGTTCGGTTAAAATCATACTAATAATCATTTATTTATGTCTTTTGCATGTTGCTATGGCGTGAATAAAAACACATTTCATCCCTCGTTGTGTGTGCACATTAATTCCCAAGTCTCGCTGATATCTCTGGGCTCTTCAAAATCGTTACTGTCATTGCAGACTACAGTGACACGACTCCATTTTTATTAAAAACTGATACGAGATGATTAACTAAGACTTCTATCTACTCCAGCGAATAACCTGAACGTGCAGAAGGAAGGCGGTGGAATAAAATGAATTGCTCTGCATTTTAAGTAGTCCTCTTATAATGCAAACACATAATTAATCATCACAGTTTTTAATAATTTTTTTTATAGGGCTGCGGTTTGCAAGCTAACATTAACAGAAGTGCTGAATACAAAAATAGCAGCAAAACATCCAGAGTATAAAACGCAGCGAATGAACACTGTATTGTGATTAGCACTGAACACTGTCACTGTATCCTCTAACTTCTCTGCCTCTGACAGCTTGTTAGTTAGCTTCTCCACCACATCTTTCACCTCAGTGTTGGATTTTAATAGTACTTCTAGTGCTGTTTTGATGCTGCGTAGCTCCTCCATCACTGACTCGCCGTTAATAGTTACTGAAGTTGCTGCGGCTGTACTCTGCCTAGAAGTCGGAGGCGAGGTTTTGTTTTCTTTATTTGATGTTTTCTTCTGTTGTTGTTTCTGCTGTTTTCCTGACATCTTGTAGATTCTTTGTTTTGTTAGAAATTAAAAACATGACATCATTTATTATAATATATAACAGTTTCACCTCAGAGCTCCCTACTTCTGCTGCCTCCCACCTCTGTGCATCACGTGACTCTTCCAAGCCCTGTCACTGTTACACCAGATTCAGGCTGCCACTCCTTTCATTGGACAACGCGTGTGCACGTACTGTTAAAAGGGACGTGTGATGAGACTTTGAAGATTAATATAGAAATGATGGGCTCAGCTAATACTAGCTGTTGGAAAACATGGAACTTGAACGTTTTAATGCAATGTCTGTTAAGAAATAAATAATAATGTAAGATATATGTCTTCTTTTTCAGGCTCGTACACTTTGTTGGTCTTTTGACTCATAAGAGACGGGATTCTAAGAATGCATTGAAATTCCAATGACAGAGACCAACTCTGAAACAAACACAATCCCATCTTGCTGGAGGGCCATTAGGAAAACTCTGCGCTCAAACATCTCAAAGATAAATTAATGAATAAACACAAAGGGACACACACACATGGCAGAAACCAGTTTATTTTACTACATGAAATTAGAATTGGCTCTGGATCGTAACACATTCCATTGCTGGTGCGAACAAGTTGTGTTTTACAAATACAAGGGACAATAGATTATAACCTTTCCCCCAGCCGGGAACAGGAGACCAGTTTTAGGGCAGAGGTCAATGCAGATCTTCCAAAAACCAGATAGTGTTGTTATCTTGAATAAAACAAAGAACGGCCATTTGATGCCACAGAGATCAAGAGATTGGTTCACGGACCCCCAGGGCACAGCCATAAGGTCTGCGGTGACACTGATTAACATACACCTTTTAGCTGGAGGGGAGGACAGGGGGGTGTACTCAGGAATGGATCCTCATGTCTATAAAATGCAACCTGTAACTTTAAACCATGAAGAAATCACTGTGCTTGGTGTAAGGCCTTCCCACAGGTACAGAATAAACTAAGATGGACAAACCATGTAATTAAAAATGTCTCTGTAGTCTTTTGACTTCAGACTTCAGAAGGTGTGTGATTTCTCTGACCTCAGAAGACTGCACTGCCATGGATGGGACTCTGCAAGCTGCAAACAGGCTGTGTGATGCTGCGGGCTGCGAGCTGCTGTGTGTATTTATCAGAACAGAACACATGGCAAACCCACAGCCTGCTGTAACGCTCATCCATAACTACTTACATCTGTTCGAGGGAAAGGCAGTTGTCACAGCACTTTTCTTTCCCTACCCTTTTGTTTTTATTACTAGCATTACCGGAAAACGAAAAAAAGAACTAAAAAATCAGTGATGTTTTCATTTGTCCTGCTGCCTTTAAACCAGTGGTTTTTAACCCTTTCATCTCAAGTACCAGTGTTTCCAGCAGGGACCAGTGGCATAGCCAGGAATTTGTTTAGGATGGGTAATAATTTATAAAAATGTTTGTCAGTAAAAATTAACTACACTCCAAACTTGCAATGAACTTGAAATCTCCCTATTAAGAACCGTGCTGTTTCTCCTCACAATCACATTTAGAATCACTACCGCAGTTATCAAACATACAAATTAAATAACAGAAAGAATAAACTACCTTACCTGCTGTTTAGATCCCCAAGTTCATCCTCCTGTTTTTCATTGCAAACTTGTCTCAGCTTTACAGCAGGCGTTTAAAGCATGATTTGCATGGGTCTATAAACCAGGTGTCCTCAGAGTTGATCAAAAGCAGAGGACATCGACCCAGACAGCAATTTTTAGTTGGGCCAACATTGAGCTTACATCCAGAGTTTACGTTGGCAACTGATGGCAGGCCCAAGATCATTTTGCTCACTGGGACAACGTTGGTACAACATTGGCATTTAGTCGTTATCATCAGATGGGACAACGTTGAGCCGACATTATATTCAGTGCTATAGGTCGGGCCAATGATGGAAAATTGCAACGTAAAGAATATAGGAACTTCAAACATAGTTTACTAACCCTTACTCTGAGTAATTTACCAACATAGGAAAACAGTGTCTAAATTACTCAGTGACCCAAACCCTTCTCTGAGTAATTTACCAACATAGGAAAACAGTGTCTAAATTACTCAGTGACCCAAACCCTTCTCCGAGTAATTTACCAACATAGGAAAACAGTGTCTAAATTACTCAGTGACCCAAACCCTTCTCTGAGTAATTTACCAACATAGGAAAACAGTGTCTAAATTACTCAGTGACCCAAACCCTTCTCTGAGTAATTTACCAACATAGGAAAACAGTGTCTAAATTACTCAGTGACCCAAACCCTTCTCTGAGTAATTTACCAACATAGGAAAACAGTGTCTAAATTACTCAGTGACCCAAACCCTTCTCTGAGTAATTTACCAACATAGGAAAACAGTGTCTAAATTACTCAGTGACCCAAACCCTTCTCTGAGTAATTTACCAACATAGGAAAACAGTGTCTAAATTACTCAGTGACCCAAACCCTTCTCTGGAGCGCTGACTACACATGAACATTATGAGTTCTTTTTTTCAGAAGGAAAAATCTTATGTAATAAAATAGGTTGCATCTTTCCACATGGCACAAGGGGGCCTCAAAGTGAAGTATCAGTTGTGACACATGCCAGAAGCCTTGTTGAACCTGTTGCACTACAATTATAATTCTAACAAAGTAAAACAATCAATTATATCTTATCTACTAGGTCTGACATCTAGTATAACAGGATTGCAGTAAAACATGCAGATCTTACTCTATTGGAAATAGAAAGTGCAGTTATACTGGAACGCGTTTGGATTTTCTGCAGTTAAGGTTTACCAATGCATGGATCATGCCAAAATATTGTACCTGTTAAACTAAATTAGCACACTAATTGTTTGCTAAACTGTCTTAGATTGCCCCAGCTGCTACTGAGACCTGTGTGAATTGCTACTGTGTTCACATACTGCCTATTTCAAACTCTTCACAAAATACAGGCTCTTTTCTACCTATACTCTCTGGTTTTTCTGCCTGTGTGCACTGTTTCCACGCTCCCTGCCTCGGCTGCTTCCTGTTAGTTTGTCCACTCTATCCACAAGCACTTCCTCTGCTACCTGTCAGGTAACAAGCAGCCATCGCACTCATAGATCAGAGAAATTGGTGGGGTGTGGGATTTGAATATCTGAATGTGTGATTAACAGTGGCCAGTGGACACCAATAAACTACATCCCCGAGTACATTATGATGAGCTGTGAGATTTTAGATCTGTGTTTTTTATGTTTTATACTGTCAGCTAAAAGAAAATCACGTTTATTTTTTATAGCCAACCTTTAGGAATTTCTAGTGGCGGTGCTTGCACCTAAATTAAAGTTTACGTTTGCACATGATGTTTTGTTTCTGATTGAATAGTGGCGCAGTTATTATTACTGAGCTGTACTTGCACTCGCTGTGTGTTATTGTTTTCTGTAAAGCATTGATATCTTGTCAGTTAAGAAAAGGCTTCATGAAAAATCTTGTTTTAACGTTGTCTGTTACACCGGCCAGAGACCCGCGCTGCATTGCCATGTTTTCTACATTTTCTTCAAATTCTCAAATTAATAAAAGTGACCCGGGTAGCGTTGGGTAATTTACAACCCGCGTTTTACCTGGGTTTTCGGGTACCCATGCCGACCCCCAGTTTAGAGTTTCTATTGTTCTTCACACAATCACTTTCTTGAAGGTTGGTGATATAATGACTGGGGGCGAGGGAGGGGTGAGCGATGCGGGGAGGGGGCGAGTGTGATTAGCATCAGGTGATTCAACACCAGCATTGACTAGGAAAGGCAACAATAGTGGGAGGGAGAAAACCTTCAGGAGCAAAAGACTTCCTGGAGGTGACTATATAAGAGAGAGGGAGTGAGAGAGAGCGAAATACCAGTATCATCATTCCCAAGGGGAAAGACTCCCTCGACTTGGTGACAGTACAGAATTAAAGACAGAAAGAAAGAAAGAGGATCATCTGCTGCAAAATAAGAAAGGAAGAGAGAAAGAAAGAAAAAGAAAGGAGGGATAAAGACAGGAGATAGACAGAATGGCAGTGGGTTGTGTGAGGGGGGCTCTGGCTGTGTTGCTGCAGCTCTCTGTTTGGCTCCCGGTCGCTCTGCAGTGCTGTGAGTACACAATGAACCGCTTGCTATTAATAGCTGAATAATGATGCCTCTGTATTAACTAGACCAGAGAGTGTGTTTGTGTGTGTGTGTGTAGCTGTCTGTGTCTATGTGTTGTGTGTGTCTATCTGTCTGTGTCTATGTGTTGTGTGTGTGTCTATCTGTCTGTGTATGTATGTGTGTGTGTCTCAGTATGTGTGTGTGTGTGTGTGTTCGTGTATGTATGTGTGTCTCTGTGTGTGTGTGACTGTGTCTCTATGAGGGCAGGTATTACTATCTATGTGCGGACACAATTTGAGAAAATGTCCCCACAAAGATAGTAATTCCTGAAAAAATGCCGTTGTAAAACACCTTTTTAAGAACAAAATTTGCCTTCAAAAAAAAAAAAAAAAAAGTTTGATGTCCACATTCACCCTGTGTGGAGTTTTGTTTTACTGGAGTTTGACTATAGTGAGAGTCAATGAGGGAGGTCCCTGGTTCAAATCCCAGCTCAGCCACTGACTCACAGTGTGACCCTGAGCAAGTCACTTAACCTCCTTGTGCTCCGTCTTTCGGGTGAGACGTTGTTGTAAGTGACTCTGCAGCTGATGCATATTTCACACACCCTAGTCTCGTATCTTGTAAAGCGCTTTGTGATGGTGGTCCACTATGAAAGACACTATATAAAAATGAATTATTATTATTATTATTATTATTATTATTATTATTATTATTATTATTATTATTATGAGAAGTCCCCACAAATATAGAAATGCAAACATGTGTGCGCATGTCTGTGTGTGCATGTCTCTGTGTGTGTGCATGTCTCTGTGTGTGCGCATGTCTGTGTGTGCATGTCTCTGTGTGTGTGCATGTCTGTGTGTGCGCATGTCTGTGTGTGCATGTCTCTGTGTGTGTGCATGTCTCTGTGTGTGTGCATGTCTGTGTGTGCATGTCTCTGTGTGTGTGCATGTCTCTGTGTGTGTGCATGTCTCTGTGTGTGCGCATGTCTGTGTGTGCATGTCTCTGTGTGTGTGCATGTCTCTGTGTGTGCGCATGTCTGTGTGTGCATGTCTCTGTGTGTGTGCATGTCTCTGTGTGTGTGCATGTCTCTGTGTGTGTGCATGTCTCTGTGTGCATGTCTCTGTGTGCATGTCTCTGTGTGTGTGCATGTCTCTGTGTGTGCGCATGTCTCTGTGTGTGTGCATGTCTCTGTGTGTGCATGTCTCTGTGTGTGCATGTCTCTGTGTGCATGTCTCTGTGTGTGCATGTCTGTGTGTGCATGTCTCTGTGTGTGTGCATGTCTCTGTGTGTGCATGTCTGTGTGTGTGTGCATGTCTCTGTGTGTGTGCATGTCTCTGTGTGTGCATGTCTCTGTGTGTGCATGTCTGTGTGTGTGTGCATGTCTCTGTGTGTGTGCGCATGTCTCTGTGTGTGTGCGCATGTCTCTGTGTGTGTGCATGTCTCTGTGTGCATGTCTCTGTGTGTGTGCATGTCTGTGTGTGCATGTCTCTGTGTGTGCATGTCTGTGTGTGCATGTCTCTGTGTGTGTGCATGTCTCTGTGTGTGCATGTCTGTGTGTGTGTGCATGTCTCTGTGTGTGTGCATGTCTCTGTGTGTGCATGTCTCTGTGTGTGCATGTCTGTGTGTGTGTGCATGTCTCTGTGTGTGTGCATGTCTCTGTGTGTGCATGTCTCTGTGTGTGCATGTCTCTGTGTGTAACTGCGAGTGTGTGTCTCATTATTATCATTTATAGTTCTTAATAGAAATCTCTCAATGCAGTTTCAATTAGTTTTTGCTTCAGCCCCTGTATCTTTCATTAATGTACTGTTCCTCCTCTATCTCTCCCCTCCCTCTCTCCTCCCTGCCTCCTCTATTTCTGCCTCCCTCTCCTCTCCTCTCTCTCTCTCTCTCTCTCTCTCTCTCTCTCTCTCTCAGCTGTCTCAGAGATTCAGACAGGTCAGGTGATTCGGCTCCTCAATATAATGGTCCAATCAGAGAACAGCAGTTCTGCCAGTGGCTCCACCCCCAATCCCAGCATTCTCCTGGCTCTGCGTCTGGCCAGCCATCATGACAGTGACACAGAGAGAGGCATGCTGGGTAGACTGCAGGTTGATGCAGTGAAGAGAGTCCAAGAAGGTAAAGAAAGCAACTCAACAACCAACCAACTAAATTAACAACTAACTACCAACTAAACTAACAACCAACTATACTACAAACTAGCTACCAACTAACTACCAACTAACCAATGATACTACTAACTAAACTACTAACTAAACTACCAACTAAACTCACAACTAACCAATGGAACTACTAACTAAATAACTGAACTACAGACTAGCTACTATAATTAACATTCAACTACCAATTAACTACCAACTACCTAAACTAGCTACTAACTAACAATGAACCAACTATACTATTAACCAAACTACTAATTAACTACCAACTAACCAACTAAACTACCAACTAACAATGAACAAAACTAATCTAAAATGTATCAAACTAAAAACTACTAAATCACGCTAAAATACCAACTACCAACTAACTAAACTACCAACTACCTATCAACTAACTACCAACTAACATTCAACAAACTAAACTACAAACAACTAACTCCTCTCACCTTCACTTTTCTCCTCTCTCCTCTCTCTCCTCCCCTCTTTCTCCCCTATCTCCTATCCAGGCCTCCCCTTCTCCTCAGGCACCGTGGCTTTATACTGTCTGGCTATGCAGGCCTCCTGTGCGGACCCGTCTCTAACTCCAGCCCCAGGACTTAAAGGGGGAAAGAAGGTCATGGACCTCAGAAAACTGCTGGAAAAAAAACTGAAGGAAGAGATTGACAATATTGGTGAGAGCGAGAGGAGAGGACCGGAGAGAGGGAGGAGAGGGGATAGGAGAGAGAAGAGAGATGAGAGAGGGGAGAGGGAAGAGGGGAGAGAGAGAAGAGAGGAGGGGAGATGGGAGAGGAGAGAGGGGAGAGGGGATAGGTACCAGCTATGATGTTTTAAAATGTTTAAACCTCAGTGAACACCAGTTAAAGGGATACATTGTAAAGCACAGAGAGGTCTGGTAAAGCATAGGGAAGCATTGTAAAGCACAGAGAGGTCTGGTAAAGCACAGGGAATCATTGTAAAGCACAGAGAGGTCTGGTAAAGCATAGGGAAGCATTGTAAAGCACAGAGAGGTCTGGTAAAGCATAGGGAAGCATTGTAAAGCACAGAGAGGTCTGGTAAAGCATAGGGAAGCATTGTAAAGCACAGAGAGGTCTGGTAAAGCATAGGGAAGCATTGTAAAGCACAGAGAGGTATGGTAAAGCATAGGGAAGCATTGTAAAGCACAGAGAGGTCTGGTAAAGCATAGGGAAGCATTGTAAAGCACAGAGAGGTCTGCTAAAGCATAGGGAAGCATTGTAAAAGCACAGAGAGGTATAGTAAAGCATAGGGAAGCATTGTAAAGCACAGAGAGGTATGGTAAAGCATAGGGAAGCATTGTAAAGCACAAAGAGGTCTGGTAAAGCATAGGGAAGCATTGTAAAGCACAGAGAGGTCTGGTAAAGCACAGGGAAGCACTGTAAAGCACAGAGAGGTGTGGTAAAGCACAGGGAAGCATTGTAAAGCACAGAGAGGTATAGTAAAGCATAGGGAAGCATTGTAAAAGCACAGAGAGGTGTGGTAAAGCATATTACAAAAACAAACCATTTTAAAACTAACCCTTATTAAAGTCCCTCCCACTTTCCTTTATAGATTCCAAGAATGTTCCCCTCACCAACTATTATCAGGTGAGCCTTGACATACTGGCGCTGTGCATGATGGGAAAACCAGTGACATCACACAGCGTGCAGAGTCTGATTGAAGCTTCGGATAATGGAGGATTTTCATATGGAGAGAAATATTCAGTGGGTAAGAGACCTACGGAGATTGGAGCTAGGATTGAAACTCAGGGGGACTGTCTGAAGCTTGTTTGGTGTCACTGCTGAATAATATATAAAACCTATTGAGATTGAAACTCAGGGGGACTGTCTGAAGCTTGTTTGGTGTCACTGCTGAATAATATATAAAACCTATTGAGATTGAAACTCAGGGGGACTGTCTGAAGCTTGTTTGGTGTCACTGCTGAATAATTTATAAAACTATGGAGATTATAAAACGCCTCTCTTTTTCTCTCTCTCTCTCTCTCTCTCTCTCTCTCTCTCTCTCTCTCTCTCTCTCTCTCCTCTCAGACACAGCCTCGGTTGCAGTTCTGGCTCTGACCTGCGTGAAGCGCTCTATCAAGGCCCCTGATCGTATGGTTCTGCGTCTGAAGATACTGAATGCTCTAAAATGTCTGATCAAGAACATTCTCCAGGAGACAACGAGCAACGGATTGATCGGGAACCTTTACAGCACAGGACTGGCCATGCAGGTGAGAGAGAGGAGAGAGAGAGAGAGAGAAGAGAAGGTGAGAGGGGAGAGAGAGAGGGGAAAGGAGATAGAGGGGAGAGAGAAGAGGAGAGAGAGGGCAGAGGAGAAAGAGAAGAGAGGAGAGAGAGGGGAGAGTAGAGAGAGGGGAGAGGCGAGAGAAGAGAGGAGCCATATGTGTTGGTGGAGGTGCAGGTCCTGTCTCTGCTGACAGAGTTGTGTCAAACTCCATATCTATAATAAAGAGAGGAGAGAGGAGAGAGAGGATGCATGGTTCATCCCCCTAGTCTCTGCAAGTCATTTAGATAAAAGTGTCTGCTAAATGACTGAATAATAATAATAATAATAATAATAATAATAATAATAATAATAATAATAATAATAATAATAATAATATTATTATTATTATTATTATTATTATTATTATTATTAATGAGGCAAGTTTTGAACATTCATTCCCTGGTTATCGGTGGGGGGCTATGTTGTGACACTACCAACCATCTCTCTCACTGTCTCTCCCCAGGCCCTGTCAGTCACCTCCACCAACTACGACTGTTCCAGAACTATCCAGACACTTCTAGAGCGGGCTGGTTCTGGATCCTTCGAGAACCCCATGGCTGCTTCTCAGATCACCCCCTCACTGGAGAACAGAAACTACCTGGAGCTGAACAAGCTAGACTGCAAGGACTTTGAGAGTGAGAGAGAGAGAGAGAGAGAGAGAGAGAGAGAGAGAGAGAGAGAGAGAGAGAGAGAGAGAGAGAGACATACAGACAGTGAGAGAGAGACAGACACAGACACGCAGAGCAAAAGGAAAGAAAGAATGAAAGAAAGGTGACAGAGTATATATATGAATGAATATCTCAGTCCTTCTGAGTATGTGTGGGATGAGCTTGAGCACACACACACACACATACAGGGCGATTAGAAAGTAGGTTTACAAACAGAAACAGACAAGGGGGACGGGAAGGTGAACTTGCATACCGTTGTTAAGGGAACCAGGGGACACAAATGCAACAGTTATTAATTGTTGTCACCAGGGGGGCACCACTATGACCTACCTCTGATAATCACATAATAAGTGTTCAATATGTGCTCCTCCATGATCCAGAATGAATTGCATTCGTGTGATAATGGCCATTACGGCAGCGTTGTGCATCTCATCAGGTATGCCGGCCACCTCCTGGACAATGGCATCCTTGAGGCCCGGAATTGTGCGAGGGTTCCCTCGGTACACTCGTGACTGCAGGTACCCCCATAACCAGAAATCCACTGGTGTAAGGTGCAGTGAGCGAGGTGGCCATTCACAAGGAAAGGGAAATGATTCTGTGTTGAAAGTGCTCCTGCAAGACGCGTTTCACCTGGTTATCAGTATGCGGAGGGGCCCCATCCTGCATGAAGATGGTAGTGTTTATCACATCTCGCTGCTGCAGCACAGGACTGACATGGGCTGTCAGCATGGGCTGGTATCGTGCAGCAGTGACTGTGCAGGTTTGAGGTCTCCTTGCTGAGGGCTCTTCAAAAAAGAACGGTCCAATAACAAAGTCAGCCGTACAGCCATCCCACACTGTCAGTTTAACATCATGTAGGGGGCTCACAAATGCTGCATGTGGATTAGTCTCTGAGCAGATAACACACTTCCAGACACGGTGAAGTGCCCTTCATCTGTCCACAGGATATTAGCAGGCCACTGGTCATCCAATTCCAGTCGTGCCAAGAACTGCAACACAAAATCGCCACGTCTGATGAAATCCGTCTCCTCCAATGCTTGAACATGGATCAGCTTTTATGGAAACATCCGAGTTGAACAAAGAGCCTTAGGAACAGTTGAATTGGGCAAATCCAGGCAGCGGGTGACAGCATGTGTGCTGGTGCTGTTTGGTTCTGCTACGGCGTGGCTGATCTCAGTGACAACTTTGCTTGGTGTCGGTGGGCTGCCGCTATGAAGCTTATCACAAGTGTAACCGGTTTCCTCAAATGTTTTGATTAACTTGTGAACAGCAGCTCTTGAACAAGGCCCGCTGCGGATGTTATGCACTCTATGGTATTCCCAGAGAGCTGCCTCGGCATTGTTTCCTTTGCTGTAAAAAAAAAAAGAAAGAACAGGACCAGTTCACCTCTCTGCACACTTGTCAGCTTCATGTTGCTTGACTGAGCTGCCTTGCGAGTGACAGGACTATTTCTACCCTGTAGTATGGAAATATGCGTCAGTAACCACAGTGGTGCCCCCTAGTGGCAAAAATTAGTAACTGTGGCATTTGTGTCCCAATGGTTCCTAATCCCCATATATATATATATATATATATATATATATATATATATATATAGAGAGAGAGAGAGAGAGAGAGAGAGAGAGAGAGAGAGAGAGAGAGAGAGAGAGAGAGAGAGAGAGAGAGAGAGAGAGAGAGAGAGAGAGAGAGAGAGAGAGAAACTTGAGACCAGTGCAAGTAATAAAACCAGTTTCTTTACTGTTCTTTCCTCCACACAGAGACACTTGATGGGTCGGTGCTTCCTCTAGCGCCCCCCACTGCCCCGGAGGGTGTAATCACCGTGCACTACAGAGTGGAGGACGGCATTCACTACTCCTTCAATGACAGCATCGAGGTGACGGTCCCTGTGGGGTCCTCGCTACTGCAGGTCATGGAGGAGGCGGCCAAGATATCACCTGCAAAATTCAGGCACGAGTATTCACTGTAACTATGTCTTTGTTTCCAAACTGCACAGGAGCTGCCTAGGAAGTGCGGGTGTGACAGGAGGCTCAGAAACAGGTTCCTTTATCCCAAAGCAGTACCAGATACCATGGGCTTACAATGAAAATCCATGTTTGCTTTAACTATGTGTTTCATTCAAAACTGCACATCTGAGAGCCGTGGTTTCACTAGGCATTTAATAATAAGACACAACTGGGCTTGTTACCTAGACACACTGGCTGATCAAGCTGGTAGTAAAACCTGGAATGGGAGAAACTGCTGTGCAGTAGGGTCTTATTACCATCCCTGCAATGTAATTCCAGTCCAATCCAGTCTAGTGATATTAAACTGCAGTTACAATGTAATTCCAGTCCAGTCCATTCTAGTGATATTAAACTGCAGTTACAATGTAATTCCAGTCCAGTCCAGTCTAGTGATATTAAACTGCAGTTACAATGCAGGGATGGAAATAAGAATCTCATTGCATAGCAGTTTGATCCATTCCTGGTTTCACTATGAGTTTAATAATAAGACACATCTAAGCTTGTTACCTAGACACACTGTGACTAATCAAGCTGGTAGTAAAACCTGGAATGGGTGACACTGCTATACAACATGAGTCTTATTACCATCCCTGTTCTATTAGAAAAAAAGCAACAGCGCCATCTAGTGCACAGCTAGCTTACTGCCAGCAAATTAAAACTCCAAAGTCTCAGATCACAAGATAGCAGTGGCTGTCTCTTCTGTAAAGACTGGCTGATCTAGTCTGTGTTACACACGTCTATGGCAGTGCAACTAGAACTGAAGAGCAGCTCCTGAACTCAGTCAATGCAGAAAGTGTAATACAGCACAGCGCAGCGCATTGTAGTTTAAAAAACTACAGCTCCCAGCATCCATTGCCATTGCCACGGGGGCAGAGGCATGCTGGGAGTTGTAGTCCTAGCCAAGGCTGATTCACAATACAATAACTATCAGTGCAGCTAGAACTGAAGAGCAGCTCCTGAACTCACAGTCAAAGCAACACAGACTGAGCAAAACAATAATAAACACAGTACTTGAGTGACTGCAATAATAAGAAGCACTTGGGATGTTTGCAAACCTCATATAAAATAATGATCACATTTTCATACTGGTTCTAGGTTCACTGTGGAGCAAAGCAGCTGGGGTCCATTTGTCACCAGTATACAAGTTTTAGCTGGGAACACGGAGGAGCGAACATACTGGCAATTTCTCACTGGGAGTAACGCTTTGGATCAAGGTACAGATCTCAGTTTAATTAGAGGACTCTGTGTGTGTGTCTGTCTTCTCACTAAACTAATAGCAGTGTCCAGTGGACCCCGTTTCCCTGTCTCTTGTGGTACAAGACTACTAGTAAAATTAATACAGCTAACGATTGCCTGATTGCGCTGCCTGTCGCACTGCATTCAGGAACCTGGCAGCCACTTCCGTTTGCTTCCTTCCCGGTAAACAACTGAACACACGCTGCAGAGAGCTGCACCATTTCTTTACAGCGTCTTCAACGAAAAAGACACCAGCTGCGTCAAAGATTGGAAATATATTTCTGCTCAAGATCGCTCTGTCCAGTATAAGATAGGGAACATTTTTAACATGTGTGTTGTATTTATTTTTTGTGTTTTATTGATAATTCAGTGATGGTAAAAATAGAACGTCTGTAAACACTCGGCAGTAAAAGAAGAAATGATCTACAATTTAGCATTTGCTGTTTTTCAAGAAAGCCTTTCAATATTTAGGAACATTTTTCTATCAATAACTCTAGAGGAAGGGATAGGTTTTGAATGTGGCAACGATATTGTTTTCTGCTTTAATAAATATGACATTTAATAGTGAAATATCTTGAAAAAAACTCATTTTAGACATGAAAAAAATGCTTATTAATTAGGCACTCTAAATATATATATATATATATATATATATATATATATATATATATATTTCTGTGTTATTTGCAATTAATAAAGTATAATGAATTTTCTTTTTCTTTGTCGTTTCAGGAGTTGGTGATTATAAGCCGTACGACAGGGAATACATCGTGGCAAAATTCTCTACATATTAACTCTCAGATTTCCATCTCATAATTCATGCATTGTTGGAGGTTGTGTTTAATTATCACTTATTTTAATCACATTATAATTCTATGATTCAGAGGGGTCTGGTAAAGCATAGGGAAGCATTGTAAAGCACAGAGAGGTGTGGTAAAGCATAGGGAAGCATTGTAAAGCACAGAGAGGTCTGGTAAAGCATAGGGAAGCATTGTAAAGCACATAGAGGTCTGGGAAAGCATAGGGAAGCATTGTAAAGCACATAGAGGTCTGGGAAAGCATAGGGGAGCATTGTAAAGCACAGAGAGGTCTGGTAAAGCATAGGGAAGCATTGTAAAGCACAGAGAGGTCTGGGAAAGCATAGGGAAGCATTGTAAAGCACAGAGAGGTCTGGTAAAGCATAGGGAAGCATTGTAAAGCACAGAGAGGTGTGGTAAAGCATAGGGAAGCATTGTAAACACAGAGAGGTCTGGTAAAGCATAGGGAAGCATTGTAAAGCACAGAGAGGTCTGGTAAAGCATAGGGAAGCATTGTAAAGCACAGAGAGGTCTGGTAAAGCACAGGGAAGCATTGTAAAGCACAGAGAGGTGTGGTAAAGCATAGGGAAGCATTGTAAAGCACAGAGAGGTATGGTAAAGCATAGGGAAGCATTGTAAAGCACAGAGAGGTCTGGTAAAGGATATTTAAAAATGGCAAAAATAAATAAATAATAAAATAAACAAGTTAGCAACTTCAAAACTAAAATGTCTTGTTTTTATTACTGTCCCCTGCAGAGATGGAGTCTCTCACCTATCAATACTGTGTACCAGCCTGTCATTAAATACAAGCATACAACTCACTTTAAAGCAAAGAGAAGATTGGGAATAGTGACATGAGCGGTGTCTATTACCAAAACAATCGATTCATTGCAAAATAACCAATTATTATGAAATAACACAATAATTATTATGAAATAACACGATAATTATGAAATAACGCAATAATTATGAAATTATTATGTATTTCTTAGGAGACGCCCTTATCCAGGGCGACTTACAATTGTTACAACATATGACATTATTTCACATTATCTTACATACAATTAGCCATTTATACAGTTGGGTTTTTACTGGAGCAATCTAGGTAAAGTACCTTGCTCAAGGGTACAGCAGCAGTGTCCCCACAGTGGGGATTGAACCCACAACCCTCCGGTCAAGAGTCCAGAGCCCTAACCACTACTCCACACTGCTGCCCTGAAATAACACAATAATTATGAAATAACACAATAATTATTATGAAATAACGCATCCCCTAGAGGGTCCTGATATAAGGGACTAAATTAAACCACCAAGCTCTTTAGACCAAGTAGAAGAGTTACCGCACTAACTCAAGTTAAATGAGAAACCTCATTAAAGAAATGAAACCTTTAATACAACCAATATCAAATACATAGTGTCACGAATGAATCTGAAAACTGTCTTCCCTTGTGCAAGGTGCAATCACCTTTTTTGAGTGAAAGGTGTATGTGGCAGAGATAGATGTCTCTTTGATAGAAACAGTTTAATTTATTTGAAGTCTTCCAACTGATGATAGGAAAGGGAATGTAGAGATGGGAGCCCTGCTAACAAGATTGAAGTTTTTGCAGCTATCAGGCTTTTAAAGGCACACCTGTGGTGGCTTTGACAGACTCATGGAGAGCAGAAACTGACCCAAGACAGTGACAGCTACTGGAAGCAGACTGATCTTTGGGATGGAAATTGAACATTTGTGAAACTGCATGTGTGTTAAAATGGTGTAATAACTGTACTGTGTTTTAAAGAATATAAAGTCAGCAGAAATACTAAGCAAACTGTTAAAACACACTGTTCATACAAGAAGTTATAATATGCTCTGTATTAACCTATAGGTATGTTAGAACATTCTATATTCCTGTTTATTCTGTTATATAAGAGAATACACACTACCGGTCAAGTTTTAGAAAACCCCAATTTTTCCAGTTTTTATTGAAATTTAAGCAGTTCAAGTCCAGTGAATAACCTGAAATGGTACAAAGGTAAGAAAAAAGTTTAGGTTACCAAAAACTGAAAAATAATGTACATTTCAGAGTTATACAAAAAGGCCTTTTTCAGGGAACAAGTAATGGGTTAACAACTTACAGCTATTGATTACTTACAAACCCTCTGTCTGTATAAAAGCAGTGTTGGAACAGACTGTGTTACTACACCCTCTTAAGCATTATTTGGACAGTATTGTACTGCAGGAAGTAGTATATTGCTCTCATAATGGCGAGAAAAAGGCAATTAACAAAGGAAGACAGACAGACCATTATAACCCTTAAAAGTGTAGGTCTTTCCTTTAGAGAAATTGCAAAGAAAGCCAAGGTGTCAGTGAGTACAGTTTCCTACACCATCAAAAGGCACTTGGAAACTGGAGGAAACTCTGACAGGAAGAGGTCTGGCAGACCCAAAGCCACAACAGAATCAGAAGACAAGTTTCTGAGAGTCAACAGCTTGCGTGATAGGCGGCTCACAGGACAACAGCTTCAAGCACAGCTTAACACTGGTCGAAGTAAGCAAGTCTCAGTTTCAACTGTGAAGAGAAGACTTCGAGCTGCAGGTTTGACAGGTCGAGTGGCAGTAAGAAAGCCATTGCTAAGATGGCAAAATAAGAAAAAGAGGCTTGCCTGGGCCATGAAACACCGCCAGTGGACTACTGAAGACTGGAAGAAGGTCTTATGGACCGATGAATCAAAATTTGAAATCTTGGGTTCATCACGCAGGGTTTTTGTACGCCGTAGAGTAGGCGAAAGGATGGTTCCTCTGTGTGTGACACCAACTGTCAAACATGGAGGAGGAAGCGTGATGGTCTGGGGCTCTTTTGCTGGATCCAGAGTCGGCGACCTGCACAGAGTGAGTGGCACCCTGAATCAAAACTGCTACCACAGCATTTTGCAGCGCCATGCAATACCCTCTGGTATACGCCTAGTTGGTCAGGGGTTCATCCTACAGCAAGATAATGACCCAAAACATACCTCCAGGCTATGTCAGAACTACCTTTAGAAGAAAAGAACAAGACTGTATGCTTCAAATCATGAAATGGCGAGCACAGTCTCCAGACTTAAAACCCATTGAGCTGGTTTGGGATGAACTGGACAGAAGGGTGAAAGCAAAGCAACCTACAAGTGCAACACATTTGTGGGAACTTCTGCAACAGTGTTGGGAAGAACTTTCCGAACAATATTTGATTTCCATTGCAGAAAGAATGCCACGAGTGTGTTCGGCTGTTATATCTGCAAAAGGTGGCTACTTTGATGAGTCAAAAATTTAGATTAAATTTTGTTAAACAAAACGATTCCATGATTTCTTTTTTTTATCTCCAATTGTTTATTTGTTCTATGCTTTAATTTCAGAGTACATTGAGACATTAAACTGCGTAAATTTCAATAAAAACTGGAAAAATGGAGGTGTTCTAAAACTTTTGACTGGTAGTGTGTGTGTGTATATATATATATTCTACAAGACCAGTTTAAATTGCAATCTGTTTTAAGGGTATCGATGCCCCGTTTATCTCCTCACTTACATGGGCGGTGCTCATTGCGGTTCTTCGCTTCTTAACCCAACATCAGCTGTCGGACTTCCCCGCTGTATTTTGTTTTTTTTTTCGTTCAGATACAATGACACACACACCGCGCCGCTCCGTCACTCCGCCCCCGTGTGTCAATCCACGCCGTCAGACACGCCCCCCCCCTCCCCCGAACACACGTGACGTCACAGGGTATGATTCTAACGAATGTAAAAAAAAAAACTAATCTTTTATGATTTGTTACGTAATAGGCTAACGTCACTCCTCTCCAGTGACTCTCACCTATATAGAAAAATAACAAAGTCACCTTTTCACGCACTGAGGGGCTAACTTGTCAAAAACGTCATGCAAAATACATATATCTTTATTTATTTTGTGGCTGTGCACCCATTGCCACGGCTACACACGATGCATGTCAACAGCGTGTACACACCACGGTGCTGCCGCGGAAGAAACAGCCATGAAACGCTCCCTCACAATCGGAGCAGCGGGGTCCCTGGATTGTAATGAAACGCTCCCTCACAATCGGAGCAGCGGGGTCCCTGGATTGTAATGAAATGCGCCCTCACAATCGGAGCAGCGGGGTCCCTGGATTGTAATGAAACGCTCCCTCACAATCGGAGCAGCGGGGTCCCTGGATTGTAATGAAACGCTCCCTCACAATCGGAGCAGCGGGGTCCCTGGATTGTAATGAAACGCTCCCTCACAATCGTAGCAGCGGGGTCCCTGGATTGTAATGAAACGCTCCCTCACAATCGGAGCAGCGGGGTCCCTGGATTGTAATGAAACGCTCCTTCACAATCTGAGCAGCGGGGTCCCTGGATTGTAATGAAACGCTCCCTCACAATCTGAGCAGCAGGGTCCCTGGATTGTAATGAAACGCTCCCTCACAATCGGAGCAGCAGGGTCCCTGGATTGTAATGAAACGCTCCCTCACAATCGGAGCAGCAGGGTCCCTGGATTGTAATGAAACGCTCCCTCACAATCGGAGCAACAGGGTCCCTGGATTGTAATGAAACGCTCCCTCACAATCGGAGCAGCAGGGTCCCTGGATTGTAATGAAACGCGCCCTCACAATCGGAGCAGCAGGGTCCCTGGATTGTAATGAAACGCTCCCTCACAATCGGAGCAGCAGGGTCCCTGGATTGTAATGAAACGGCGTCTCAGCCCTCTTGAACTGAACGGAGAGGCGAGGGGTGGACGCGATCCGCCAGCTAACCTGCTTACCCTTCAAATACAGAGGAAACTTTACAGGAGAGAGGCAAGGTGCGGCTCTAACACAAAAGTAGAAATATATTTTAAATCCCTTCAACACCGTGTACCTATCAACTATTTTCATGAGAGAGAGAGAGAGAGAGAGAGAGGCAGCAGCAGCAAGATGAGCTCTTAATTTAAACTAAAAAAATGTTAATCTAGAGTAAATTTAATTGTGAGAATTAAGAATATAAATCAGTAAGAACAAATAAAAAACAAATGGAAAACTTTTACTACAGAAATAAGACATCCAGGAAAAATTAAACAATTAAACAAGAAAGAAAGAAAGAAAGAAAGAAAGAAAGAAAGAAAGAGAAAGAAAGAAATAGAAAGAAAGCAAAAGAAAAGAACTGAACTGAAGAGGAAAAGAAAAGAAATAAGACCTCCAGGAAAATTAAACAAGAAAGAAAGAGAAAGAAAGAAAGAAACAGAAAGAAACAGAAAGAAAGAGAAATAAACAGAAAGAAAGAGAAAGAAACAGAAAGAAATAGAAAGAAACAGACAAATTGAAATAAACAGAAAGAAAGAAAAAGAAAAGAACTGAAGAGGAAAATAAAAGGTAAGCCTTTTTAATATAACAAATTAACTAAAACCTAATAGCTAAAAACTCTCAGTCACTGAAAGCAGCTGAAACCGGTTGGTTTTTGGCAGTTGGTCGGAATGGATAAATGTATCAATTTAGCCCTGCAGAGTGGGAGGGGCCAGACTAGCAGTGTAATCCGATACCCTGATGAGGTCACCAGTGCAAAGGCAAAGAAGCTGTATAAGAACAAGCTAATGAAGGAGTCCCCAGAGACACTGATAACAGACTGCAGCCTGGCTGGGGGCAAGAGGACCAAAACCAACCTGCTGTTCTATACACAGCACCCCACTGCCTGGCACACAGCCCTCTGCACAGCACATAGTAATATCAAGCTGGGAGGGATTTGCAAAGGAAGGCAACTGCGTATAGGAGACGAAACTGACCCTGACAGCACAAGGCTCAGCATCAATGTGTTTTATAATGGCACTATTATGATTCAGGGAACTGAGGCCAGCCTAGAACTATTCGAGAAAGATTTCCAGGCTCTAAAAGAACTGGCTGAGAAGGAGAAAAAAAATCCAGAGGTACTAGACCCAGAACAGCAGCCAGCTCCCCACACCGCAGACACAGCCCCCTGCAGCCCCCACACTGCAGACACAGCCCCCTGCAGCTCCCCCACTGCAGCCCCCCGCACCCCCCCGCTCACCCCCAGACTGCCCAGCACAGTGCAGCACTTGAAGGAATGCCTCTCACTGCTGGAGGTGGAGTTTGCAGAATTCAAGGAGCTCACCCTGACCACGCTGACAGAGAACGACCTCGTGCAGCAGATAAGAGACGAGGTGAGGCAGGTGAGGAACGAGGCCAGGGCTTCCATCAGGGAGCTGGGAGCTGAGATGGGAGAGTTGCGGCAGGACAACGAGGCCCTGAGAAACGAGCTGGCCAAGCTGAGAGAGGAGCTGCAGCGCAAAGAGAGGAGCATACAGAGCCTGAGAGAGCAGCTACTCAGAGTCACACCTCCTCCCCCCCACCCAGAACAGCAACACCACAGCCAGCCCAAGAACACAGGAGCTCCAGCAAGCAGGGCCTGTCTGACTGACACCGACACCGATACACACACCACATCATCCCACACACACACTGATCCAAACACACACCCCACTCCCCCAGCACACCCCGACAGTGAGACACTCCCCCCCACCACACACACTACCCCCCACTCCCCCACCACACACACTACCCCCCACTCCCCCACCACACACACTGATCCAAACACACACCCCACTCCCCCAGCACACCCCGACAGTGAGACACTCCCTCCCCCCACCACACACACTACCCCCCACTCCCCCACCACACACACTGCCCCTCCCTCCCACATCACACACACTGCCCCAGAGACACAGACTCCCTCGAGTAGACAGGCTAATAAAATATACAGCTCCAAGGTAGCCATTCTTATCGACTCCAACGGGAAGTACTTGAACCAGCGAAGACTCTTCCCCAGCAGCCGGGTAGCAAAATTCTGGTGCCCAACTACAGAAAGGGCGCTCCAGCTGCTGTGCCAGTCGACCCTGAGAGACCCCGAGCACATTATCATCCACACTGGCACCAACGACCTGGGCTCTCAGGGGGAAGATGTGGCCGAGTCGGTAAGGAGAGTAGCGGAGAAGGCCACAAAGGAGTTCCCTGGTGCGAAGATAGTGATCTCCACCCTGCTGCCCAGAGAGGACGTCCCCCAGCACACTATTCAGAGGATCAACAGTGACATCTCCAGAGGCTGTGCCCTTCTGCCTAATGTCCACTTGGCACACCACCCCACCCTGAGCACGCTGCACCTGTACGACCATGTACACCTCGACCAGGAAGGCGTTAGGATCTTCGCCAAAAACCTAAAGGACACTGCCATGGGCCGAGACCCCGCCAGCCACCCCCGAAACAGGAGCACACCGGACCACCACCAAGGACAGCGCAGCCCTGTGCTTACGAGGAGACCCCCCCAAGAACACCAGCCTCTGCAGCCTGGACACTGGCAGCACACACTACAACAGAGCAGAAGAGCCCAGCCCAGAGGGACCCAGCCCAGCAGAGCCCAGCCCAGAGGGACCCAGCCCAACAGAGCCCAGCCCAGAGGGATCCAGGAACAGCAGCAGCTCCAGCACAGCAGTCAGACAGAGCAGCAGCAACACAGCTATGCAGCAGCTGCTTCCAAACCAAGGACCCTAGTCAGCTCTGAGATGGGGGAGATACGGCAGCTCCTGAACTTAATTTTCAAAATCATGAGCTAAGTTCACCCCACTCTAAATGTATTAGAAAAGAAATGTACAACTAATAATAATTAGAATAAGAAAATAATACAAATAATAAGAAAATACTTAATAGTGTAAAACATGTTACTGATTTATGTTCAATGTTTCTGACATTATATTTTATTCTAGATAATAATTATAAATAGCTTAAATTATAAATATGAGATCGCTTACAATTAGCTCCTGGAATATTCAGGGTTTGTGTTCGTCAGTGTTTGGGCTGAAGAGCACAGACCCTGAATTCATCAGAAATATAAATAACATAGATATAATTATTCTCCACGAGACGTGGTGCCGTGCTGATGTGTCCACTCACTGTCCCTCAGGCTACAGGGAGATTATAGTGCCCTCCCTGAAACACTCACACGTAAAACGTGGCAGAGACTCAGGGGGGATCATTGTGTGGTACAGAGAGGAGCTCACCGACTCTATTAGACCAATAAGAACAGGAGAGACCCACCTGTGGCTAAAAATGAGTAATAGCATTGTCACCTGCCAAACAGATATCTACCTGTGTGCAGCCTACATCCCCCCATCGGACTCCCCTTATTACAAGGAAGACACCTTCCATGATCTCCAGACAGAGATCTGCCACTTCCAGGCCCAGGGAAGTGTGCTGCTCTGCGGTGACTTTAATGCCAGAACAGGCACTCTGCCTGACTTCATGAACTCACAGGGGAACAGCCACATATTCGGACAATCCCCTCTGTACCACACGCACATGACTACAAACAGGAATAGCCATGACAGTGTGGTAAATAAAAATGGGAGACAATTATTGAATCTCTGTCAAGGCCTAGGCCTATATATCATGAATGGCAGGATCAGAGGGGACTCTTTAGGTAGGTTTACATACAGCTCAGCTCTTGGTAACAGTGTGGTGGACTATGCCATCACTGACCTGGACCCCTCCTCTATTAATGCATTCACTGTCAGACCACAAACCCCCCTGTCAGATCACAGCCAAATCACTGTGTTCATAAAAAGAACAGAGCAGATCAACAACACACAGACACAGCCCTGTAAGCTGTACAATCTAAACCATTCCTACAGATGGGCTCCAAACAGCACAGAAATATACAAAGAAGCAATTGGCACCAATGAAATAGAAACCCTAATACACACATTTCAAAACACACAGTATCAACACACAAAAACAGGAGTAACTCTGGCTGTAAAAGATTTGAATAACATATTTAGAAAAGCAGCAGAAAAATCTAAATTAAAAATAGTAAATCGGAAAAACAACCAAAAGAATAAATTCAAAGAAAAGTGGTTTGATGAAGAATGTAAAACTAGAAGGGAAAAACTAAGACAGCTATCCAATCAAAAACATAAAGATCCAGACAGCCCAGATTTACGCCTCAGATACTGTGAGGCACTGAATCAATACAAACACACTCTAAGAAATAAAAAACAAGACCATATTAATAAACAACTCAGCGAAATTGAGGAGTCAATAAACCAAAATCATTTTTGGGAAACCTGGAACAACCTAAATTCAACAAAAAAAGAAGAATTGGCCATCCAAAATGGAAACATTTGGAAAAAACATTTTGAAAACCTTTACAAAGAAATACAAAACAAAGAACAAAAAACTCAAAATGCCATTTGTGAAAAACTAAAAAATTTAGAATCCTGTATTAAGGACAATCAGAACCCCCTCGACACCCCAATCACGGTGGAGGAGCTGAGTGATAAACTCAAGGCCCTCAAATCAAAAAAAGCAAGTGGACCTGACCGCATCAACGCTGAGATGCTCAAACACAGCAGCCCCAAGCTGCAGGAGGCCCTGCTCAAACTCCTCAATCTTGTACTGAGAGCTGGGTATTTCCCTGAGACCTGGAACCAAGGGCTTATAACACCCATATATAAAAGTGGAGACAAATTCGACCCCAATAACTACCGGGGCATCTGTGTGAGCAGTAATCTGGGGAAGGTGTTCTGCAGTATCATTAACGCCCGGATACTGGCCTTCCTTACCGAACACAGTGTCCTGAGTAAGAGTCAGATTGGATTTCTACCAAAACACCGCACTTCTGATCATGTTTACACCCTACACACCCTAATCAATAAACACGTCCATCAAACTAATAAAGGAAAAATATTCGCTTGCTTTATAGACTTTAAAAAGGCATTTGATTCAATTTGGCATAAAGGACTATTTCTTAAACTTCTTCAAAGTGGTGTAGGGGGTAAAGTCTATGACATCATAAAATCGATGTACTCAGAAAATAAGTGTGGTGTGAAAATTGGCAACAAAAGAACAGAATTCTTCACACAAGGGCGTGGGGTGAGACAGGGCTGCAGTCTGAGCCCAACACTGTTCAACATCTATATCAATGAGCTGGCCACAGTGTTGGAGCAGTCTGCAGCCCCTGGCCTCACTCTACATGACACTGAAGTCAAGTTTCTGCTCTATGCAGATGACCTGGTCCTGCTGTCACCCACAGAGCAGGGGCTGCAGCAGAGCCTGGCACTGCTAGAGCAGTACTGTCAGACCTGGGCCCTGGCAGTAAACATGAACAAGACCAGAGTCATGATATTCCAGAAGAAAGCCAGATCTCAGGGAAATAAGTACCACTTCACTCTAGGTAACACCACCCTAGAGCACACCAGCAGCTACACATACCTGGGTCTGACCATCAGTGCGTCAGGGAGCTTTAACCTGGCAGTGAATGCACTAAAGGAGAAAGCACGCAGGGCTTTTTATGCCATAAAGAGGAGGCTCTACAATATAAATCCCCCCGTCAAAATTTGGCTCAAAATTTTTGAAAGTGTAATTCAGCCAATTGCTCTCTATGGCAGTGAAGTGTGGGGTCCAATCACCAACCAGGACTACACAAAATGGGACAAACACCCCACAGAAACCCTGCATGCAGAGTTCTGTAAAAACATCATGAGATTACAAAGAAAAACACCAAACAATGCATGCAGGGCTGAATTAGGCCTTTATCCATTGATTATTAACATCCAAAAAAGAGCATTAAAATACTGGATTCATCTAAAAACTAGTGACCCAAACTCACTCCATCATAAAGCCCTGCAATACCAAGAGCTTAGCCCAGAAAAGAGTCCCCTCAGCCAGCTGGTCCTGAAGCTCACTGAGCTGAGCAACACTGACATCAGTCAGCTTCAGGACAGCACTGCAAAAACAATTCCAATTAGTGTCAACCAAATTATAAAACACCTGAAACACTCCTATCTGGACCATTGGGATACAAACACTAAAACACAAAACAAACTAGAGTGCTATCGGACCCTAAATAGAAATTACACCCTGGCAGAATACCTGGTAACTGTCAGAAACACAAAGCAGAGGCAGATCCTGACCAAATACCGGCTCAGTGACCACAACCTGGCCATTGAAAAAGGCCGACAGAGGCAAACCTGGCTGGCCAGGGAGAACAGGCACTGTGGTCACTGTGAGACAGGAGAGGTCGAGACAGAGATTCACTTCCTGACACACTGTGAAAAATATAAAAACATAAGGGACATTTTCTTCCCCAAATTCTGTGATTTAGTCCCAGAATTCCCAAAAATGTGTGATACCCAGAAGCTGTCAATCCTGCTGGGGGAAGACAAACACACAGCCAGACTGGCTGGTCAATACGTGGAGACCTGTCATAGCCTGAGGGACAGACCGTGAACACGTCACACTAGAGAGGGAAAAGAGAGAGGGAGGGAGGGAGGGATTCTGTTTAATATAGAAAGAGGGAGGGAGGGAGGGAGGGGCTATTGTTTAATTGAGGGAGGGGGGATTCTGTTTAATAGAGGGAGGGAGGGGGATTCTGTTTAATATAGAGGGGGGAAGGGGGTACTGTTTGATATAGAGGGGAAGGGAGGGATTCTGTTTACTGTATTAATATAGAGGGAGGAGGGATACTGTTAGTATTAAGAAAAATTCTTTGTCTGTATATTTGAGTTGGTTATGCCATGTATGTGCTTTGGCAACACAATTATTTTTATTGTCATGCCAATAAAGCCAATTTGAATTGAATTGAATTGAATTGTATGTGTTTCTGTGTGTGTGTCAGTGTGTGTGTCTTTCTGTGTGTGTGTGTGTGTGTGTCAGTGTGTGTGTGTGTGTCTGTCTGTGTGTGTGTGTGTGTCATTGTGTGTGTCAGTGTGTAATTGTGTGTGTGTCAATATGTGTGTGTGTGTGTCAGTGTGTGTGTGTGTGTGTGTGTCTGTGTGTGTGTGTGTCAGGGTGTGTGTGTGTGTCAGGGTGTGTGTGTGTCTGTCAGTGTGTGTCAGTGTGTGTATGTGTGTGTTAGGGTGTGTGTGTCAGTGTGTGTGTGTGTGTGTGTCAGCCTGTCTGTCTGTGTGTGTGTCAGTGTGTGTCTTTCTGTGTGTGTGTGTGTGTCAGTGTGTGTGTGTGTCATTGTGTGTGTCAGGTTGTGTGTGTGTGTCAGGGTGTGTGTGTGTGTCAGTGTGTGTCTGTGTGTGTCAGTGTGTGTCTGTGTGTGTCTGCCTGTCTGTGTGGGTCAGTGTGTTTGTGTGTGTGTCAGTGTGTGTGTCTGTGTGTAAGTGTGTGTGTGTCAGTTTGTATGTCAGTGTGTGTGTGTGTGTGTCAATATGTGTGTCAATATGTCTGTGTGTGTGTGTGTGTCTGTGTGTGTGTGTCAGGGTGTTTGTGTGTGTCAGGGTGTGTGTGTGTGTCAGTGTGTGTGTCTGTGTGTGTCTGTCTGTGTGTGTGTGTCAGTGTCTGTGTGTGTGTGTGTGTGTCTGTCAGCCTGTCTGTCTGTGTGTGTGTCAGTGTGTGTGTTTCTGTGTGTGTGTGTGTCAGTGTGTGTGTCAGGTTGTGTGTGTGTGTGTCAGTGTGTGTCTGTGTGTGTCTGCCTGTCTGTGTGTGTGTGTGTGTGTGTGTGCGTGTGGGTCAGTGTGTGTGTGTGTGTCAGTGTGTGTGTGTGTGTGTGTCAGTGTGTGTGTCAGTGTGTGTGTGTGTGTGTGTGTGTCAGTGTGTATGTCAGTGTGTGTGTGTGTGTGTCAGGGTGTGTCTGTGTCTGCCTGTCTGTGTGTGTGTGTCAATATGTGTGTGTGTGTCAGTGTGTGTGTCTGTGTGTGTGTGTGTGTGTCTGTGTGTGTGTGTGTGTGTCAGGGTATGTGTGTCAGGGTGTGTGTGTGTGTGTCAGTGTGTGTGTCTGTGTGTGTGTGTGTGTGTGTGTCAGTTTGTGTGTCTTTCTGTGTGTGTCAGTGTGTCAATGTGTGTCTGTGTGTGTGTGTGTGTGTCTGTCAGCCTGTCTGTCTGTGTGCGTGTTTCTGTGTGTGTGTGTGTGTGTGTCAGTGTGTGTGTCTTTCAGTGTGTGTGTGTCAGTGTGTGTGTGTCTGAACTCTGCCGTGTGCAGCTTTTTTGACAGTGCTATGGCAGGTGAATCAGTCCCATGCTGTGCTATTGACAGTGCTATAGCAGGTGAATCAGTCCCATGCTGTGCTATTGACAGTGCTATGGCAGGTGAATCAGTCCCATGCTGTGCTATTGACAGTGCTATAGCAGGTGAATCAGTCCCATGCTGTGCTATTGACAGTGCTATGGCAGGTGAATCAGTCCCATGCTGTGCTATTGACAGTGCTGTGGCAGGTGAATCAGTCCCATGCTGTGCTATTGACAGTGCTATGGCAGGTGAATCAGTCCCATGCTGTGCTATTGACAGTGCTATAGCAGGTGAATCAGTCCCATGCTGTGCTATTGACAGTGCTATAGCAGGTGAATCAGTCCCATGCTGTGCTATTGACAGTGCTATGGCAGGTGAATCAGTCCCATGCTGTGCTATTGACAGTGCTGTAGCAGGTGAATCAGTCCCATGCTGTGCTATTGACAGTGCTGTAGCAGGTGAATCAGTCCCATGCTGTGCTATTGACAGTGCTATGGCAGGTGAATCAGTCCCATGCTGTGCTATTGACAGTGCTATAGCAGGTGAATCAGTCCCATGCTGTGCTATTGATAGTGCTATGGCAGGTGAATCAGTCCCATGCTGTGCTATTGACAGTGCTGTGGCAGGTGAATCAGTCCCATGCTGTGCTATTGACAGTGCTATAGCAGGTGAATCAGTCCCATGCTGTGCTATTGACAGTGCTGTGGCAGGTGAATCAGTCCCATGCTGTGCTATTGACAGTGCTATGGCAGGTGAATCAGTCCCATGCTGTGCTATTGACAGTGCTATGGCAGGTGAATCAGTCCCATGCTGTGCTATTGACAGTGCTATGGCAGGTGAATCAGTTCCATGCTGTGCTATTGACAGTGCTATGGCAGGTGAATCAGCCCCATGCTGTGCTATTGACAGTGCTCTGGCGGGTGTTTCCAATATTTCGTCCAGGCTGCTATTTTCTCTTCTCTCCGCAGTCTGTTAGGTTTCCCCAGAGCTGGTTAATCGCCCCGTCACACGACAGACGAACGCAATCTGTCTGGGATTAGCAGAGTTTAGCAAACAGCCTGCGTGTGTCTCTCAGCCTGACCCCTCATTCACAGATCCTACCTCTCAGTACCTTTATGAACAGAGCCGCTGTCTGTCTGTCTGCCATTGAAGATCATGTAGGGTATAGTCAGCACACTGTGGTCCCATTCTACCAGCCTCACCCCATTGAAGATCATGTAGGGTATAGTCAGCACACTGTGGTCCCATTCTACCAGATTCACCCCATTGAAGATCATGTAGGGTATAGTCAGCACACTGTGGTCCCATTCTACCAGCCTCACCCCATTGAAGATCATGTAGGGTATAGTCAGCACACTGTGGTCCCATTCTACCAGATTCACCCCATTGAAGATCATGGAGGGTATAGTCAGCACACTGTGGTCCCATTCTACCAGCCTCACCCCATTGAAGATCATGTAGGGTATAGTCAGCACACTGTGGTCCCATTCTACCAGCCTCACCCCATTGAAGATCATGGAGGGTATAGTCAGCACACTGTGGTCCCATTCTACCAGCCTCACCCCATTGAAGATCATGTAGGGTATAGTCAGCACACTGTGGTCCCATTCTACCAGCCTCACCCCATTGAAGATCATGTAGGGTATAGTCCGCACACTGTGGTCCCATTCTACCAGCCTCACCCCATTGAAGATCATGGAGGGTATAGTCAGCACACTGTGGTCCCATTCTACCAGCCTCACCCCATTGAAGATCATGTAGGGTATAGTCAGCACACTGTGGTCCCATTCTACCAGCCTCACCCCATTGAAGATCATGTAGGGTATAGTCAGCACACTGTGGTCCCATTCTACCAGCCTCACCCCATTGAAGATCATTGAGGGTATAGTTAGCACACTGTGGTCCCATTCTACCAGCCTCACCCCATTGAAGATCATGTAGGGTATAGTCAGCACACTGTGGTCCCATTCTACCAGCCTCACCCCATTGAAGATCATGTAGGGTATAGTCAGCACACTGTGGTCCCATTCTACCAGCCTCACCCCATTGAAGATCATGTAGGGTATAGTCAGCACACTGTGGTCCCATTCTACCAGCCTCACCCCATTGAAGATCATGTAGGGTATAGTCAGCACACTGTGGTCCCATTCTACCAGCCTCACCCCATTGAAGATCATGTAGAGTATAGTCAGCACACTGTGGTCCCATTCTACCAGCCTCACCCCATTGAAGATCATGTAGAGTATAGTCAGCACACTGTGGTCCCATTCTACCAGCCTCACCCCATTGAAGATCATGGAGGGTATAGTCAGCACACTGTGGTCCCATTCTACCAGCCTCACCCCACTGTAGCTGCCCTACACTTGTGCTACCATTGCCCCTCAGTGTAATACAGAGCCATTGCAGTGCCGCTGGATCAGATTCTGTTACTGGCATGTGAAATCACGTCTCCCTGGTTGAAGATTTAATTTGCGGTTTAATTTTCTTCTGCACAATTAAGCAATCTCACCATGCAATTAAAAGTCTTTAACAGTTTCAATTCTTAACGCGTCGTTAATAACTGAGGAGGGACTGGGAGGGAAGCAGTGTGGCTCTAGCGGAGCTGAGGAGGGACTGGGAGGGAAGCAGTGTGGCTCTAGCGGAGCTGAGGAGGGACTGGGAGGGAAGCAGTGTGGCTCTAGCGGAGCTGAGGAGGGACTGGGAGGGAAGCAGTGTGGCTCTAGTGGAGCTGAGGAGGGACTGGGAGGGAAGCGGCGTGGCTCTAGCGGAGCTGAGGAGGGACTGGGAGGGAAGCAGTGTGGCTCTAGCGGAGCTGAGGAGGGACTGGGAGGGAAGCAGTGTGGCTCTAGCGGAGCTGAGGAGGGACTGGGAGGGAAGCAGTGTGGCTCTAGTGGAGCTGAGGAGGGACTGGGAGGGAAGCAGTGTGGCTCTAGCGGAGCTGAGGAGGGACTGGGAGGGAAGCGGCGTGGCTCTAGCGGAGCTGAGGAGGGACTGGGAGGGAAGCAGTGTGGCTCTAGCGGAGCTGAGGAGGGACTGGGAGGGAAGCAGTGTGGCTCTAGCGGAGCTGAGGAGGGACTGGGAGGGAAGCGGCGTGGCTCTAGCGGAGCTGAGGAGGGACTGGGAGGGAAGCAGTGTGGCTCTAGCGGAGCTGAGGAGGGACTGGGAGGGAAGCGGTGTGGCTCTAGCGGAGCTGAGGAGGGACTGGGAGGGAAGCGGCGTGGCTCTAGCGGAGCTGAGGAGGGACTGGGAGGGAAGCGGCGTGGCTCTAGCGGAGCTGAGGAGGGACTGGGAGGGAAGCGGCGTGGCTCTAGCGGAGCTGAGGAGGGACTGGGAGGGAAGCGGCGTGGCTGTAGCGGAGCTGAGGAGGGACTGGGAGGGAAGCAGCGTGGCTGTAGCGGAGCTGAGGAGGGACTGGGAGGGAAGCAGCGTGGCTGTAGCGGAGCTGAGGAGGGACTGGGAGGGAAGCAGCGTGGCTGTAGCGGAGCTGAGGAGGGACTGGGAGGGAAGCAGCGTGGCTGTAGCGGAGCTGAGGAGGGACTGGGAGGGAAGCAGCGTGGCTGTAGCGGAGCTGAGGAGGGACTGGGAGGGAAGCAGCGTGGCTCTAGCGGAGCTGAGGAGGGACTGGGAGGGAAGCAGCGTGGCTCTAGCGGAGCTGAGGAGGGACTGGGAGGGAAGCAGCGTGGCTCTAGCGGAGCTGAGGAGGGACTGGGAGGGAAGCAGCGTGGCTCTAGCGGAGCTGAGGAGGGACTGGGAGGGAAGCAGCGTGGCTCTAGCGGAGCTGAGGAGGGACTGGGAGGGAAGCAGCGTGGCTCTAGCGGAGCTGAGGAGGGACTGGGAGGGAAGCAGCGTGGCTCTAGCGGAGCTGAGGAGGGACTGGGAGGGAAGCAGCGTGGCTATAGCGGAGCTGAGGAGGGACTGGGAGGGAAGCAGCGTGGCTCTAGCGGAGCTGAGGAGGGACTGGGAGGGAAGCAGCGTGGCTCTAGCGGAGCTGAGGAGGGACTGGGAGGGAAGCAGCGTGGCTCTAGCGGAGCTGAGGAGGGACTGGGAGGGAAGCAGCGTGGCTCTAGCGGAGCTGAGGAGGGACTGGGAGGGAAGCAGCGTGGCTCTAGCGGAGCTGAGGAGGGACTGGGAGGGAAGCAGCGTGGCTCTAGCGGAGCTGAGGAGGGACTGGGAGGGAAGCAGCGTGGCTCTAGCGGAGCTGAGGAGGGACTGGGAGGGAAGCAGTGTGGCTCTAGCGGAGCTGAGGAGGGACTGGGAGGGAGGCAGTGTGGCTCTAGCGGAGCTGAGGAGGGACTGGGAGGGAAGGAGCGTGGCTCTAGAGGGACTGGGAGGGAAGCAGTGTGGCTCTAGCGGAGCTGAGGAGGGACTGGGAGGGAAGCAGCGTGGCTCTAGTGCTGAGGAGGGACTGGGAGGGAAGCAGCGTGGCTCTAGTGCTGAGGAGGGACTGGGAGGGAAGCAGTGTGGCTCTAGCGGAGCTGAGGAGGGACTGGGAGGGAAGCGGTGTGGCTCTAGTGCTGAGGAGGGACTGGGAGGGAAGCGGTGTGGCTCTAGCGGAGCTGAGGAGGGACTGGGAGGGAAGCAGTGTGGCTCTAGCGGAGCTGAGGAGGGACTGGGAGGGAAGCGGTGTGGCTCTAGAGGGACTGGGAGGGAAGCAGTGTGGCTCTAGCGGAGCTGAGGAGGGACTGGGAGGGAAGCAGTGTGGCTCTAGCGGAGCTGAGGAGGGACTGGGAGGGAAGCAGTGTGGCTCTAGCGGAGCTGAGGAGGGACTGGGAGGGAAACGCATCTGATTGAAAATGAAGCGAGACGGGGCTGGCAGTCTCTCCCCTGTTATTAACACGGCTCGCAAATTGAATTTCATGCTGGCTGACCGCAGTGCTCCTCTCTGCCTCTTAGTAACACCAGAGACAAGCGCCCATCTGCCTTGGCTTCACAGACACTTAACCACAGAGAAATTATGAGAGAGGAGGGGAGAGGGGGGAAAGCGAGAGAGGAGAAGGGAGAGAGTGGAGGGGAGGGAGAGGGAGAGGAGAAGAGAGGAGGGGAGGGGAGGGAGAGAGAGGGGAGGGGAGGGGAGGGAGAGAGAGGGGAGGGGAGGGGAGGGGAGAGAGAGGAGAAGAGAGGAGGGGAGGGGAGGGAGAGAGAGAGGAGAGGAGAAGAGAGGAGGGGAGGGGAGAGAGAGAGGAGAAGAGAGGAGGGGAGGGAGAGAGAGAAGAGAGGAGGGGAGGGAGAGAGAGAGGAGAAGAGAGGAGGGGAGGGAAGAGAGGGAGAGAGGGGAGGGAGAGAGAGAGGAGAGAAGAGAGGAGGGGAGGGGAGAGAGAGGAAGAGAGAGGGGAGGGGAGGGAGAGAGAGGGGAGGGGAGGGGAGAGAAGAAGAGAGAGGGGAGGGGAGGGAGGGAGAGAGAGGGGAGGGGAGGGGAGGGAGAGAGAGGGGAGGGGAGGAGAAGAGAGGAGGGGAGGGGAGAGAGGGAGAGAGGGGAGGGGAGGGAGAGAGAGAGGGGAGGAGAGGAGAAGAGAGGAGGGCAGGGGAGAGAGAGGTAGAGGGGAGAGGGGAGAGAGAGAGAGAGGGGAGGGGAGAGAGGGGGGGAAGGGAGGGAGAGAGGGGAGGGGAGGGAGAGAGAGGGGGGAGGGGAGGGAGAGAGAGGGGAGGGGAGGGGAGGGAGAGAGAGGGGAGGGGAGGGAGAGAGAGGGGAGGGGAGGTTCCTACTCTCCAGGAGTGACTCAGACTGGAAGGAAGGATCAGAGAAAGAATGCAAGGTGTTTTTTTAAATTCTTAATTAATGTAACGATGTGCAGTTTTGTAACGGTGATGAGCCAGGCTCAGTCAGGTGACAAGTTGCACAAGGAGTTGTCTAGGCCACTGAACTTACTCAGCATCATGAACCGGTAAGGAAGTTTACAAACGAGAGGAGGCCATTCAGCCCATCTTGCTCGTTTGGTTGTTAGTAGCTTATTGATCCCAGAATCTCATCAAGCAGCTTCTTGAAGGATCCCAGGGTGTCAGCTTCAACAACATTACTGGGGAGTTGGTTCCAGACCCTCACAATTCTCTGTGTAAAAAAGTGCCTCCTATTTTCTGTTCTGAATGCCCCTTTATCTAATCTCCATTTGTGACCCCTGGTCCTTTTTTATTTTTTCAAGTCAAAGAAGTCCCCTGGGTCGACATTGTCAATACCTTTTAGGATTTTGAATGCTTGAATCAGATCGCCGCGTAGTCTTCTTTGTTCAAGATTGAATAGATTCAATTCTTTTAGCCTGTCTGCATACGACATGCCTTTTAAACCCGGGATAATTCTGGTTGCTCTTCTTTGCACATTACTTCCCTTGATTTAAATTCAACACTTCTCACAATATATCCGAGCATCTTGTTGGCCTTTTTTATAGCTTCCCCACATTTCCTCGTGTTGAAGCTGTGATTAAAGGTATTGAAAGCGGTCTCTCTCTGGGGTTCCCCTGTATCAGTGGTGTGGGGTTTCCTCGGGTTGAAGCTGTGATTAAAGGTATTGAAAGCGGTCTCTCTCTCTGGGGTTCCCCTGTATCAGTGGTGTGGGGTTTCCTCGGGTTGAAGCTGTGATTAAAGGTATTGAAAGCGGTCTCTCTCTGGGGTTCCCCTGTATCAGTGGTGTGGGGTTTCCTCGTGTTGAAGCTGTGATTAAAGGTATTGAAAGGGGTCCCTACCCTGGAGTCCCACTCGTTGAGGGTCTTGACGTTGATGAAGGACACTTCCCCGTTGGCTCCGGTCATCACATCATCGTGTTCACAGCGAACGATCAGATCGATATCCTCCCCCAGCTTCCAACGCCGGTACCTGAAACACAGAGACACACACAGGGGTCAACAAGGCTGAACACACACACACACACACACACACACACACACACACACACACAGGGGTCAGCAAGGCTGAACACACACACACACACACACACAGGGGTCAACAAGGCTGAACACACACACACACACACACACAAACAGGGGTCAACAAGGCAGAACACACACACACACACACAGGGGTCAACAAGGCTGAACACACACACACACACACACACACACAGGGTCAACAAGGCTGAACACACACACACACACAGGGATCAACAAGGCTGAACACACACACACACACACAGGGGTCAACAAGGCTGAACACACACACACACACACACACAAACAGGGGTCAACAAGGCAGAACACACACACACACACAGGGGTCAACAAGGCTGAACACACACAGGGATCAACAAGGCTGAACACACACACACACACGCACACACACACACACAAACAGGGGTCAACAAGGCAGAACACACACACACACACACAGGGGTCAACAAGGCTGAACACACACACACACACACACACACACACACAGGGGTCAACAAGGCTGAACACAAACACACACACACACAGGGATCAACAAGGCTGAACACACACACACACACACACACAGGGATCAACAAGGCTGAACACACACATACACACACACAGGGGTCAACAAGGCTGAACACACACACACACACACACAGGGGTCAACAAGGCTGAACACACACACACACACACATACAGGGGTCAACAAGGCTGAACACACACACAGGTGTCAACAAGGCTGAACACACACACACAGGGGTCAACAAGGCTGAACACTCACACACACACAGGGGTCAACAAGGCTGAACACACAAACACACAGGGGTCAACAAGGCTGAACACAGACACACACACACACACAGGGATCAACAAGGCTGAACACACACATACACACACAGGGATCAACAAGGCTGAACACACACACACACAGGGATCAACAAGGCTGAACACACACACACACAGGGATCAACAAGGCTGAACACACACATACACACACAGGGATCAACAAGGCTGACCACACACACACACACACAGAGGGATCAACAAGGCTGAACACACACACACACAGGGATCAACAAGGCTGAACACACACAGGGGTCAACAAGGCTGAACGCACACACACACACACACAGGGATCAACAAGGCTGAACACACACACACACACAGGGATCAACAAGGCTGAACACACACACACACACACAGGGGTCAACAAGGCTGAACACACACACACACACACGGGTCAACAAGGCTGAACACACACACACACACACAGGGATCAACAAGGCTGAACACACACAGACACACACACACACACACAGGGATCAACAAGGCTGAACACACACACACACACACACACACACACAGGGATCAACAAGGCTGAACACACACACACAGGGATCAACAAGGCTGAACACACACACACACAGGGGTCAACAAGGCTGAACACACACACACACACACAGGGGTCAACAAGGCTGAACACACACACACACACACAGGGGTCAACAAGGCTGAACACACACACACACAGGGATCAAGAAGGCTGAACACACACACACACACACACACACAGGGATCAACAAGGCTGAACACACACAGACACACACACACACACACAGGGATCAACAAGGCTGAACACACACACAAAGGGATCAACAAGGCTGAACACACACACACACACACACACACACAGGGGTCAACAAAGCTGAACACACACACACACACACACAGGGGTCAGCAAGGCTGAACACACACACACACACACACAGGGGTCAACAAGGCTGAACACACACACACACACACACACACACACACACAGGGGTCAACAAGGCTGAACACACACACACACACAGGGATCAACAAGGCTGAACACACACACACACACACACACACACACACAGGGATCAACAAGGCTGAACACACACACACAGGGATCAACAAGGCTGAACACACACACACACACACACACACACACAGGGATCAACAAGGCTGAACACACACACACAGGGATCAACAAGGCTGAACACACACACACACACAGGGGTCAACAAGGCTGAACACACACACACACACACACACGGGTCAACAAGGCTGAACACACACACACACACACACACAGGGGTCAACAAGGCTGAACACACACACACACAGGGATCAAGAAGGCTGAACACACACAGACACACACACACACACACAGGGATCAACAAGGCTGAACACACACAGACACACACACACACACACAGGGATCAACAAGGCTGAACACACACACACAAAGGGATCAACAAGGCTGAACACACACACACACACACACAGTGGTCAACAAAGCTGAACACACACACACACACACACAGGGGTCAGCAAGGCTGAACACACACACACACACACACAGGGGTCAACAAGGCTGAACACACACACACACACACACACACACAGGGGTCAACAAGGCTGAACACACACACACACACACACACACAGGGGTCAACAAGGCTGAACACACACACACACAGGGGTCAACATGGCTGAACACACACACACACACACACACAGGGATCAACAAGGCTAAACACACACACACAGGGATCAACAAGGCTGAACACACACACACACACACAGGGATCAACAAGGCTGAACACACACACACACACACACACAGGGGTCAACAAGGCTGAACACACACACACACAGGGATCAACAAGGCTGAACACACACACACACACACACAGGGATCAACAAGGCTGAACACACACACACACACACACACACACACACACACAGGGGTCAACAAGGCTGAACACACACACACACACACACACACACACACAGGGGTCAACAAGGCTAAACACACATACACACACACAGGGATCAACAAGGCTGAACACACACTTACACACACACACACACACAGGGGTCAACAAGGCTGAACACACACTTACACACACACACACACACACACAGGGGTCAACAAGGCTGAACACACACACACACAGGGATCAACAAGGCTGAACACACACACAGGGATCAACAAGGCTGAACACACACACACAGGGGTCAACAAGGCTAAACACACATACACACACACAGGGATCAACAAGGCTGAACACACACTTACACACATACACACACACAGGGATCAACAAGGCTGAACACACACTTACACACACACACACACACAGGGGTCAACAAGGCTGAACACACACACACACACAGGGATCAACAAGGCTGAACACACACACAGGGATCAACAAGGCTGAACACACACACACACACACACACACACAGGGATCAACAAGGCTGAACACACACACACACACACAGGGGTCAACAAGGCTGAACACACACACATACACACACACATACACAGGGGTCAACAAGGCTGAACACACACACACACACACACAGGGGTCAACAAGGCTGAACACACACACACACAGGGGTCAACAAGGCTGAACACACACACACACACACACACAGAGGTACTGACACACACACACAGGTACTGACACACACACACACACACACACACACACACAGAGGTACTGACACACACACACACAGAGGTACTGACACACACACACACAGGTACTGACACACACACACACAGAGGTACTGACACACACACACACACACACACAGAGGTACTGACACACACACACACACACACACAGAGGTACTGACACACACACACACACACACACACACACACAGAGGTACTGACACACACACACACACACACACACACACACACACAGAGGTACTGACACACACACACACACACAGGTACTGACACACACACACACACACACAGGTACTGACACACACACACACACAGAGGTACTGACACACACACACACACACAGGTACTGACACACACACACACACACAGAGGTACTGACACACACACACTCACAGAGGTACTGACACACACACACACACACTCACAGAGGTACTGACACACACACACACAGGTACTGACCTGCGCACACAGGTATTGACAAACACACACACATAGATACTGACACGCACGCACACACACTGACAAACACACACACACTGAGACACACACACTAAGACACACACACAGATAGTGACACACATGCACACACACACAGATAGTGACACACACTCTGATACACACACAGGTAGTGACACACACACACACACTGAGACACACACACACACACACAGGTATTGATACACACGCACACACAAATGTTAAATCTAGTTAAGAGATTTCAGATTTATTTAAATATTTAGCTAACTGTTAAATGTTGTAAGTAGATTTCTAAATGATATCTGAATGCACACATTTATAAAAAGCTGTATTTATTTTCTCCTCATTTCTGGCAGCCCATACTAACGGCGCTCGGAACTTTGGCATTTTTAAATCCTAACGGTCTCTGCTCAGCGGAGTGGAATGTTCAGGAGCCGGTTGCCTAGCAGCGTCTCCGCCTCCTTCTCTGCCCCGCCCCCTCTCTCCCTCTCTCGTTGCTCCAGCTAGGAGTTCACATTCAGCTTCCTTAGATTATATAGCGCCATTCTTTACGAACTTTTACAAATGAGCTTATTGGAGGCTTCGTGTTTTTAAGATGGTTCAGGTGCAGTCCGGGCAGACTGACTGCAGCATCATTACAGTATACCGCACTGCGCTCGGCTTTGTGTGGAGGCTGATACACAAAATAATGAACGACTGGTAAAGAAATCACATGGATTGCTTTTTAATGGTAAATATGTATCTGGTATTCTAAGTATTACCTACAATTAATAACTCAGCTATATTCATATTCAGAATGTGATACAGTATTAAGACAGGGTCCAGTATTAGAAATAAATAAACACGCTTTAAGAGAAACAGCAGTGATGTTTATTGCCCATTCCCATCCACTCTCTATATGTTTCTACATTGTGGTTGCAATCCACAGGGACAAGGGACTCAGTGATGTTAAATAAAAAACTAGAGCCCACAATTAACCAATATAGAAAGGAAGGGGGGAGAAATGTATTGCCTGCGTGCAGTACCTTCCACTTTCCTCTATTAAATGTCATTTGCCATGTGTCTGCCCAGTTCTGAATGCTGTCTAGATCATTTTGAATGACCTTTGCTGCTGCTACAGTGTTTGCCACTCCTCCTGTTTGGAACTGCAAACTCAAGTCAAAAAGGAAGTTAGAAAGGCCAAGAGAGAGACAGAAATGAACATTGCTAAGGGGGCTAAAACCAATTCCAAAACGTTTTTCCAATATTATAACAGTAAGAGAGGAGGTTAAATGTCTAAGAAACACAAACGGCAAAATCACAGACGAAGAAAAAAATAATAGCAAATATATTAAATGATTACTTTTCACAGGTTTTAACAAAGGAGGACACAGACAACATGCCCCACATGTCGACCTGATCCTATCCAATTTTAAATAACTTTAGCATAACAGAGGCAGAAGTGTTAAAGGGACTAGGAGCTCTTAAAATAAACAAATCCCCTGGGCCGGATGAGATCCTCCCAATAGTACTCAAAGAAATGAAAGAAGTTATTTACAAACCGCTAACCAAGATCATGCAACAGTCTCTTGACACAGGGGTTGTACCGACAGACTGGAAAATTGCAAACGTAATACCAATCAACAAAAAGAGAGACAAAACCGAACCAGGTAACTACAGACCAATAAGCCTGACTTCTATTATATGTAAACTTATGGAAACTATAATAAGATCCAAAATGGAAAATTACCTATATGGTAACAATATCCTGGGAGACAGTCAGCATGGTTTTAGGAAAGGGAGATCATGTCTAACTAACCTGCTTGACTTTTTTGAGGATGCAACATTGAAAATGGATAACTGCAAAGCATACGACATGGTTTGTTTAGATTTCCAGAAAGCTTTTGACAAAGTCCCGCATAAAAGATTAATTCTCAAACTGAACGCAGTAGGGATTCAAGGAAATGCATGCACATGGATTAGGGAGTGGTTAACATGTAGAAAACAGAAAGTACTGATTAGAGGAGAAACCTCAAAATGGAGCGAGGTAACCAGTGGTGTGCCACAGTGATCAGTATTAGGTCCTCTGCTATTCCTAATCTCCATTAATGATTTAGATTCTGGTATAGTAAGCAAACTCGTTAAATTTGCAGACGACACAAAAATAGGAGGAGTGGCAAACACTGTTGCAGCAGAAAAGGTCATTCAAAATGATCTAGACAGCATTCAGAATTGGGCAGACACATGGCAAATGAAATTTAATAGAGAAAAGTGTAAAGTATTGCATGCAGGCAATAAAAATGTGCATTATAAATATCATATGGGAGATACTGAAATTGAAGAAGGAATCTATGAAAAAGACGTAGGAGTTTATGTTGACTCAGAAATGTCTTCATCTAGACAATGTGGGGAAGCTAGAAAAAAAGCCAACAAGATGCTCGGATATATTGTGAGAAGTGTTGAATTTAAATCAAGGGAAGTCATGTTAAAACTTTACAATGCATTAGTAAGACCTCACCTAGAATATTGTGTTCAGTTCTGGTCACCTCGTTACAAAAAGGATATTGCTGCTCTAGAAAGAGTGCAAAGAAGAGCAACCAGAATTATCCCGGGTTTAAAAGGCATGTCGTATGCAGGCAGGCTAAAATAATTGAATCTCTTCAGTCTTGAACTAAGAAGACTACGCAGCGATCTGATTCAAGCATTCAAAATCCTAAAAAGGTATTGACAATGTCGACCCAGGGGACTTTTTCAACCTGAAAAAAGAAACAAGGACCAGGGGTCACAAATGGAGATTAGATAAAGGGACATTCAGAACAGAAAATAGGAGTCACTTTTTTACACAGAGAATTGTGAGGGTCTGGAACCAACTCGCCAGTAATGTTGTTGAAGCTGACACCATGGGATCCTTCAAGAAGCTGCTTGATGAGATTCAGGGATCAATAAGCTACTAACAACCAAACGAGCAAGATGGGCTGAATGGGGAAACCTCTCATTTGGAAACTTTCTTATGTTATTAAACGTGTTCTGATTTTGAATCTGCTCTTCTTAGGGTCGGTATTATTGTCATTGCTTGCGTCTCGGCTCCTCTTTCTTTACACATTAAGTGCTGTGTGCACGTGTTCGGTCTTGTCAGTGAACAGTCTGTTGATTGACAGGTTTGAAGGTTGTACTCGCGCGATCTCTTTGGCTGTATGAAATGGTTATGACGTTATTATACCCGCATGGATTGTGTGATTTCATGCTGTGTGAAAGGGTGATGACGTTATTACACCCGCATGGATTGTGTGATTTCATGCTGTGTGAAAGGGTGATGACGTTATTACACCCGCATGGATTGTGTGATTTCATGCTGTGTGAAAGGGTATTTTACACACTCATTAAAACGTTTCAGAGATGGCACAGTAGCTGCATTTCTGTGTGAAAATTTAATACTCAATTAAGAGCAGCAGACAGCAAATTACTTATGCTGCATTCATGTAGCTAGTGCTACAACAAACACACACACTGAGACACGCACACACACACACACACTGAGACACACACACACACTGAGACACTCACACTGAGACACACACACTGAGACACTCACACACGCACTGAGACACACACACTGAGACACACACAATAAGACACACACACACACTAAGACATACACACACTAAGACACACACACACACACAGACACAGTTACTGACCCGCAAACACACGCACACACACACACAGCTACTGACACGCGCACACACACACACAGTACTAACACACAAACACAGGTATTGACACACACACACGCACACGTACTGACACGCACACACACACACACGCACACACACACACACGCACACACACAGGTACTGGCATGCACGCAGACTCACAAGCACACACACTTATGCTATGCACTTATGTTATGCTAATTGATAAATATGCAAATGTAAACATTACAAGAGCCAATCAAATCGCGTGAAAGCACAAAGCGGGCGGAGCTCATTTGCATACAAACTCCAGATTTAGCTGCCAGTTAAATATTTAGCTAACTGTTAAATCTAGTTAAGAGATTTAAGATTTATTTAAATATTTAGCTAACTGTTCAATCTAGTTAAGAGATTTAAGATGTATTTAAATATTTAGCTAACTGTTAAATCTTGTAACTCTATTTCTAAATGATATCTGAATGCACACATTTATAAAAAGCTGTATTTATTTTCTCCTCATTTCTGGCAGCCCATACTAACGGCGCTCGGAACTTTGGCATTTTTAAATCCTAACGGTCTCTGCTCAGCGGAGTGGAATGTTCAGGAGCCGGTTGCCTAGCAGCGTCTCCGCCTCCTTCTCTGCCCCGCCCCCTCTCTCCCTCTCTCGTTGCTCCAGCTAGGAGTTCACATTCAGCTTCCTTAGATTATATAGCGCCATTCTTTACTAACTTTTACAAATGAGCTTATTGGAGGCTTCGTGTTTTTAAGATGGTTCAGGTGCAGTCCGGGCAGACTGACTGCAGCATCATTACAGTATACCGCACTGCGCTCGGCTTTGTGTGGAGGCTGATACACAAAATAATGAACGACTGGTAAAGAAATCACATGGATTGCTTTTTAATGCTAAATGTGTATCTGGTATTCTAAGTATTATCTACAATTAATAACTCGGCTATATTCATATTCAGAATGTCATACAGTATTAAGTTCCTGGTTAACCTGCGATCTTTGAAATTGACGAGGAAATCAGTTTATGGGAAAGTAATGAAGCACTTTGTTTTTAAGGAAGTCTCTCGGAAGTGGTGTTTTGGGATTGCAATTAACCAGTCGGTCTGGAGTAGAGACGGTCCGAATCTGTGGAGGAGTGAATTCCTGGGAATTCGCACTCCTCCAGGGAGCCGCCATCTTCCTCAGCGACATCGTCATCGGAATTATCACAAACGGACCGCTAAAGTGACCTGGAATACATGAACTCAGCTGCTCGGTTCTACTTTTGTGAAATCGACAGACGTTGCGTCTCCTTTTAAGAAGTAGGAGTTCATAAAGGCTGGAGTTGAGGGTTTGAAAACGTGACCCAATGAGAAGTCTTGCTTTTGTTTGACAGCGTATAAAGATTTTACTGACAAAAAGGCGTGATATGTTACATTGGAAGTGCTTCGCCTGTAAAGTGCTTCGCCTCTATCACTCCCCTCCTCAAAAAACCTACCCTCGACCCCACCTCCCTCCAGAGCTACCTCCTACCCTTCCTCTCCAAAACCCTCGAGCGGACTGTACACCGCCAGCTCTCTGCTTTCCTGTCCAACCACTCTCTGCTTGACCCTCTCCAATCTGGCTTCCGCTCTGCCCACTCCACTGAAACCGCCCTCCTGTCTGTCACCAACTCACTTAAGTGTGCCCGAGCTGCCTCTCTCTCCTCTGTCCTAATTCTCCTCGACCTCTCTGCTGCCTTTGACACTGTTGATCACTCTATTCTACTATCTTCTCTTGCTGACCTGGGGATCTATGGCACTGCTCTGGCCTGGTTCTCCTCCTACCTCTCCAACCGCACTTACCAGGTAACCTGGCGTGGAGCAACCTCCACACCTCACCCTCTCTTAACTGGAGTCCCCCAAGGGTCAGTCTTGGGTCCTCTCCTGTTCTCTCTCTACACCCGCTCCCTGGGCCCCCTCATCGCATCCTATGGTTTCTCATACCATTTCTATGCTGATGATGCTCAGATTTTCCTCTCCTTCCCCACCTCTGACTCCACCATCTCCTCCCGTATCTCTACCTGTCTGTCTGCTATTTCCTCCTGGATGCACTCGCATCACCTCAAACTCAACCTCTCTAAATCTGACCTCCTTTTCTTTCCCTCCTCCTCCCCCTCCTCTGATCTCTCTATCTCTGTTCCTCTGGAATCTACCACACTCTCTCCCTCTTCCTCCGCTAAGAACCTTGGAGTCACCCTGGACCCCTGCCTTTCTTATTCCCAGCACATCTCCACTCTGGCACGCACTTGCCGATTCTTCCTGAGCAACATCCGAAGAATCCGACCCTTCCTCACCAACTACGCTACCCAGCTCCTGGTCCAGGCCCTGGTACTCTCCCGCCTAGACTACTGCAACTCCCTCCTGGCTGGCCTCCCTGCGTCCGCCACCCGTCCGCTCCAGCTCATCCAGAACTCTGCTGCCCGCCTGGTGTTCTCTCTGCCTCGCTTCGCCCACGCTACTCCACTACTCCGCTCGCTCCACTGGCTCCCGATCACCGCTCGCATCCAGTTCAAGACTCTTGTGCTAGCCTACAGATGCCTTGACCAGACTGCACCCAGCTACCTCCAGACCCTCATCTCTCCCTACACCCCCACTCGACCTCTCCGCTCCGCCTGCGCTAGAAGACTGGCTCTACCTCCGCTACGCTCCCCTGCCTCCCGAGCCCGCTCCTTCTCCACCCTTGCTCCGCAGTGGTGGAATGACCTCCCTACAGATGTCAGGACTGCCCAATCCCTGACCACCTTCCGACGCCTTCTTAAGACTCACCTCTTCAAACAGCACCTGTAGAACTCCTCTGTTTGTATCCTGGGACACTATCACCCTTCATTTAAATATGCTTTATTTTGCTCTTATCTGCCCCCTATTTTACTACATTTAATCCTGTACTTCAGAATATTGTAATCTGCCAAGTGTTTAACCTGTAGTATTTTGCACTTAATCATATCCTGATGTAACTATCACTATCTAATCATATCCTGATGTAACTCTCACTATTACCTGCTGTATTATTGAATTGTGGTTTGTCACACTTGAAAAAAATTATTGTATTTCCTGCTCTTATTGTATGACTTGTATTGTAACACTTGAATGTATTTGTATTTGCTTGCGATTGTAAGTCGCCCTGGATAAGGGCGTCTGCTAAGAAATAAATAATAATAATAATAATAGCTACTTTACATGTGCATGTGTATCCCAGAGGGACATGAATACCTTTCCCAGTGTGTGCTTGTGAAAGGATAGAGGCAGACAGAGAGGGGGTACTCAGTGTCACTGATGAGACGGCAGGAACAGTTCAGTGTAGATTGAGGAATCCTCTCAGTGTGTGAAGGTGACAGGAATGGAATGGAGGGGCAGACAGCACTGACACCGATGAGAAGGAGAGAAGGACGGAGGAGCAGTGTAAATAGAGGAACTCTCTCAGTGTGTTTGTGGTACAAATGCAGGGAGAAAGAGAGGGGGCAGGGCAGACAGCACTGACACCGATGAGAAGGAGAGAAGGGCGGAGGAGCAGTGTAAATAGAGGAACTCTCTCAGTGTGTTGGGGAGAAAGAGAGGGGGCAGGGGCATGTTTGGCTCCTCCCCTGTTGTTTTTTACATTAATGTGAGTTCTAACCACAACACATGAAGTACAGGAAGCAGCAGAAACATTATCTGTCATGATGTCTTTGAAATATCGGCATGTTCCAAACTGAAGTCTAAGAGACTAGAAACAATACAAGCTCTTCTACAAAAGAACATGAGAAAATCACTGCCTGTCTGGTCACTGGAAACCCTCACAAAGCCTCGAGAGCAGCGCTGCGCAAAGTTTTTCAATGCCGCCCCCGCCATATTAAAACGTTAGACTTTATATTTTAACAGTTTTTTTTTCCCCGATTTCGTGTAAATTGCGTATTTTTTCCTTAACCACAAAAAAGTCATACCACAAATTCAACATTTAAAATCAGTCTAGAAATCTTTTTTTTTTTTTTACACTTCGAGTGAACATTTTGACATGTTAAACCTGGGTTTCTAACAAATAAATCAGTGAATTTAAATAGCCTATTTTGTTTACACTTGGCAAGTCAACATTTAGCTAACATTTCTAACAAATAAATCTGTGAAGAATGCATGTAACTTAACTCTTTTTTGTTTGTTTTGTTTAAACTTGTCGATTCAACAGTTACTTCACAGATACATCTGAAAAACCTTATAGTTCAGCAATTAAATCTGAGGCTTTCACAAAATACAGTACGAACATCGGGAGCGAAGCGAACAACACGAATACAGCACGAGTACAAAACAATGTAGCCAGTCATGAAAATAAAAGACTGTCTCCTTTTGCTCCTTTTGTAGAGACGAAATAAAATAAACACAGAAGAGCAGGGAACACCACACACTAAAAAAAGGAAACAGTTTAGAGAATAGCATCAGCTTGTGAAAGAGTTAATGTGATTATTATTATTGCTCAACATTATTAAAACAAAGAAGCATCATTTTACAGAAATACGAAACCAGTGTGTGGCGCTCCCCGTCACTTTGACTAAAATGAAGGTGAAATAAAGAGAGATAGACATACCATCAATTTCCAATTGTTCTGTTATTTCTTGACATGTGGCGTCCTTCTTTTTATTGTCTTTAACCACGGACACTGGCATCATAAAGAACATTATATTGTAATGAGCTGGGCTTGGAGCTCCAGCTGCCGCCCTCTGTAGGGGCTCATTTGCATATGCCGGAGCATGGGACTATGGGAAGTCACTCGCGCAGTTGCGAGTACCCGTTCTTCTATTTCTTTACAAAAATGTATAAAGTGTAATTGTGTTAGATTTTAGAGTGTTGTGCCTGTTGTTGCTCCTATATCTGTGTGTGAAATGTAGGTCAGTCACCGTTGTGTCGCTGTTAGTCCTTGTGTGCCCCCTCCCCTCTGTGCTCCCTGTGGGTGATTGGTTTTTCCATTGTTTCAGTTCTTAGAGGTGTGCTGTCCTTTGAAGGGTCCAGGTTAAAACAACTGCATATATGGACGATGTGTCACTAATGTGCACCAACACATTGTTGGTACTTTGGATTAGTAATATCCCTGAGAAGTACTGTGTGGCGATGGTGGCAGGGATTAATAAATCCAAGAACGAAGTCTACGTGTCTAAAAATTGGCAGGTAGATAGGGAACTGTTGGACATGTACCCTGTCAAAAAGGACAAAATCAAGATTCTGGGCCTCATTTTTGAGAACAATAGCTCGGGGGCCCAGAGCTGGACGGCGGCCATTAACCAGGTCCGTAAAAAGATTGGCGGATGGAGCACAAGATCCTTAACAATGACGGGTAGAGTATTAATAACCAAGTCTATACTGTTCCCCATCCTCTCTTATGTAGGAAAAAATCTTTCTGCCAGACAGGACCACCAAAACAGTGGTGGACCACGTTACCCACCGCTTTATCTGGGGCAGCAAGATGGAGAGGGTAAAGCAAGCCACCATGAGTAAAGCTGACAAGAAGGGAGGTAAGGGGGTCCCGGACGTTGTGCAGCTCACCCGAGTGCAGGGGCTCACGCAAACCATCAAGAACATCCAGGCCCTGGACAGGAAGGTATGTTACATGAATAGTTTCTATTTTGCCACCTGTCTCAGGGCCTTGGGCCTCTGCACTACTGACAACTCCGTGCCGTACTCCTGGGACCCCCCATTGTATTATAGAACCTTAAGGGACACTATATATAAATTGGGCTTAGATAAAGCAAAATTGGCTTCCTGGGAATACAAGGCTGTAACTAAATATCTTGCCGGTTCCCAGGAAATTGAAAAAGTAGCTACTTTTTCCCTCACCCAAAACCAAAAAATCTGGGAGAATGTGTCTCACAGCTGCCTCAGTAATGTCCAGAAGGATATAGCATGGAACACCGTCCAGAGTTCACTCCCCACTCGAGCGTTCATGTTCAGGAGGGGACTAGCCCAAGTGGAAACATGCCCCTATGCAAAGTGCCGCAAGAGAGAAACACCAGCCCATATCTTCTGGGAGTGTGATGTGGCTGGCAGTGTCTGGCTCTCTGTCTGTGTCTTCCTAAACAGGTTTGCTGACACGGCCAAGATGACCGCTGAGACTGTGCTCTATGGGCCTGCGGGAGGAATCATGACCAGCACAGCTAAGTGCGTTTGGCGTGTCATCAAAGTTGTCAAGCAGATCCTGTGGGAGGGCAGTAACATCTGTGTCTATCACAAGCAGGAGCTAGACACTATCACCACGACCAGAAGGGCACAAACTCTTATCAAGGACTTTGTAATTCTGGACATCCGGACCCTCGGGACGGACAAGGCCTGCGTGGATTGGAGGATCGTCGGACTCCAGGACGTGAAGATGGAATAGCATCAAAAACTGGAACCGCTAGCTCCCAGGAGCGGGATTACGGGGCACCGCTAAGCCTTTTATTTATTTTGTCATACCAGCATTCCGTCCTTTTTAGCTGACATGACCGTTTTTGAACGATGCCCTGGTTTTATGTAGTCTTTTTGTTTCAGTTTTATGGACTTTTGTTTGATTTATTTTGAATGTTTTATTTGATTTTGTTTTGTTTTTTATGTATCTTAAAGATTTTTAATGTAAACTATTAAAAGTTACATTTTAAGTGTTTTAACATTTTAGAATTTTAACACACGGTTTAACACACTTTCCCTTTGGCCCTGTCTCTCTTAGTTTTATAGTTTATTGTTCTGTTTTATGTTCACCTTTGAACTTTTTTTTAAGAGAGCACTCCCCGGCCCTCATAAGCACTGTTTTTTTATAGATGGTTCTTTTTTTCCAGTCACTTTTAAAGCAGCACAGGTTTTATCATGTTGATTTTAATCTGTGTCTGTTTTAACCTTGTACAAAGCACGATTGTCTTGGTGTTTTTAAATGTATTTCAGATGCTTTTAAAACAAAATGTATGTCTGTATGCATGAATGTCATCTTTAAAAGAAATGTATAATGAATGAAAAAAGAATGGGTGTAAATGTAAAAAATGTAAAATCTCAATAAAAGAGTATCATCTGCTTCAAATAGTCTCTTCCATTGAACCCATGCAGGCAGAAATGCTACAATATTTTTCGACTTTAATAATTAAATTCTCATTGATGTCGATTTTGTTTTATTTCTGTGGTAGGTCTGATGTCTGCGTGAACAAGACACTGACAGTCTGACAGCCACTACCTTTGACCTTATTTCTGATTGGTCCATTGCGACGCGAACAGCGCGTAGCAAAATACAAATAAAACAGATGTATTTCTAGATTTGCTCGCTTCATTCATGCCGCTTGCTTCGCTTGTGTTGTGCATTACTCAGTTTAAATCAATAGTTTTCATTATGTTTGCTCGCGTCCGGTGTGCATAGCTCTTTCAACATGCAAGCCCACGCCCATTGACGTGTTTGATTTGGCATTGTATGTTGCAGAGCTGCGCTTACACTCCGACTTTTAAGAATGTGTTTGTTAACATTTATGTATTTAGATTTTTTTATTTACAGAACTGCTCCTTTAATCATAGTCACACCCCCCTTAGTGACTCTCCACGGCCCACCAGGGAGGCGTGCCTCCCAGTTTGAGCACCACTGCTCTAGGCTCTCTTTCTGCATTATTACAGCTTCTACACTACTCAGAGTATGAGAGTTACTCAGACCAGGAAGAGCTTTCATATCAGAAAACTTTGCTAGGACCTGTTACTTCAGCACCTGAGTTGTGTTGAGAACATTAACACAGCTGGAATAGACTCCAGTGTGAATGTATCTGTGAGACATTACAGACAGAGAAGAGGGTGAGGACTCTCTCTGTTAGAATGAACCTACCTCTCACTGACACCCGCACCTCTGCAGAGTCACATTAACACAGCTGGAATAGACTCCAGTGTGAATGTATCTGTGAGACATTACAGACAGAGAAGGGGGTGAGGACTCTCTCTGTTAGAATGAACCTACCTCTCACTGACACCCGCACCTCTGCAGAGTCACATTAACACAGCTGGAATAGACTCCAGTGTGAATGTATCTGTGAGATATTACAGACAGAGAAGGGTGTGAGGACTCTCTCTGTTAGAATGAACCTACCTCTCACTGACACCCGCACCTGTGCAGAGACACTAGAATAAGTGGAGGATTCCCACCTCCACTCCGCTCTGCACTTGTAGAACACCTCGTCACTCTTTGAAACACGAGCCACACTCAGCTCTGTGCCAGCCTGGGACTGTAACTCTTCATTATCCTTATAAAAGACAACCCTGGTAGCTGTATAACTCCAGACACGACACCTCAGAGTCAGAGAGTCTCCCTCAATCATAGGCTGGGGGGGAGTCTGCAGGATCACCCGTCCATCTGAAAAGACAGAAAGAGTTCAGATCAGCAGAGCTGAGAGACGGGTCAGGATTGAGGAGTCTGCAGGATCACCCGTCCATCTGAAAAGACAGAAAGAGTTCAGGTCAGCAGAGCTGAGAGACGGGTCAGGATTGAGGAGTCTGCAGGACCACTCCATTGATCTGAAAAGACAGAAAGAGTTCAGATCAGCAGGGCTGAGAGACAGGTCAGGATTGAGGAGTCTACAGGATCACCCGTCCATCTGAAAAGACAGAAAGAGTTCAGATCAGCAGAGCTGAGAGACGGGTCAGGATTGAGGAGTCTGCAGGATCACCCGTCCATCTGAAAAGACAGAAAGAGTTCAGATCAGCAGAGCTGAGAGACGGGTCAGGATTGAGGAGTCTGCAGGATCACCCATTGATCTGAAAAGACAGAAAGAGTTCAGATCAGCAGGGCTGAGAGACAGGTCAGGATTGAGGAGTCTGCAGGATCACCCGTTGATCTGAAAAGGCAGAAAGAGATCAGATCAGCAGGGCTGAGAGACGGTCAGGATTGAGGTGTCTGCAGGATCACCCATTGATCTGAAAAGACAGAAAGAGTTCAGATCAGCAGGGCTGAGAGACGGGTCATGATTGAGGAGTCTGCAGGATCACTCATTGATCTGAAAAGACAGAATGAGTTCAGATCAGCAGGGCTGAGAGACAGGTCAGGATTGAGGCGTCTGCAGGATCACCCATTGATCTGAAAAGACAGAAAGAGTTCAGATCAGCAGGGCTGAGAGACTGGTCAGGATTAAGGAGTCTGCAGGATCACCCATTGATCTGAAAAGACAGAAAGAGTTCAGATCAGCAGGGCTGAGAGACAGGTCAGGATTGAGGAGTCTGCAGGATCACCCATTGATCTGCAAAGACAGAAGGAGTTCAGATCAGCAGGGCTGAGAGACGGGTCAGGATTAAGGAGTCTGCAGGATCACCCATTGATCTGAAAAGACAGAAAGAGTTCAGATCAGCAGGGCTGAGAGACAGGTCAGGATTGAGGAGTCTGCAGGATCACCCGTCCATCTGAAAAGACAGAAAGAGTTCAGGTCAGCAGAGCTGAGAGACGGGTCAGGATTGAGGAGTCTGCAGGACCACTCCATTGATCTGAAAAGACAGAAAGAGTTCAGATCAGCAGGGCTGAGAGACAGGTCAGGATTGAGGAGTCTGCAGGATCACCCGTCCATCTGAAAAGACAGAAAGAGTTCAGATCAGCAGAGCTGAGAGACGGGTCAGGATTGAGGAGTCTGCAGGATCACCCGTCCATCTGAAAAGACAGAAAGAGTTCAGATCAGCAGAGCTGAGAGACGGGTCAGGATTGAGGAGTCTGCAGGATCACCCATTGATCTGAAAAGACAGAAAGAGTTCAGATCAGCAGGGCTGAGAGACAGGTCAGGATTGAGGAGTCTGCAGGATCACCCGTTGATCTGAAAAGGCAGAAAGAGATCAGATCAGCAGGGCTGAGAGACGGTCAGGATTGAGGTGTCTGCAGGATCACCCATTGATCTGAAAAGACAGAAAGAGTTCAGATCAGCAGGGCTGAGAGACGGGTCATGATTGAGGAGTCTGCAGGATCACTCATTGATCTGAAAAGACAGAATGAGTTCAGATCAGCAGGGCTGAGAGACAGGTCAGGATTGAGGCGTCTGCAGGATCACCCATTGATCTGAAAAGACAGAAAGAGTTCAGATCAGCAGGGCTGAGAGACTGGTCAGGATTAAGGAGTCTGCAGGATCACCCATTGATCTGAAAAGACAGAAAGAGTTCAGATCAGCAGGGCTGAGAGACAGGTCAGGATTGAGGAGTCTGCAGGATCACCCATTGATCTGCAAAGACAGAAGGAGTTCAGATCAGCAGGGCTGAGAGACGGGTCAGGATTAAGGAGTCTGCAGGATCACCCATTGATCTGAAAAGACAGAAAGAGTTCAGATCAGCAGGGCTGAGAGACAGGTCAGGATTGAGGAGTCTGCAGGATCACCCGTCCATCTGAAAAGACAGAAAGAGTTCAGATCAGCAGAGCTGAGAGACGGGTCAGGATTGAGGAGTCTGCAGGATCACCCGTCCATCTGAAAAGACAGAAAGTGTTCAGATCAGCAGAGCTGAGAGACGGGTCAGGATTGAGGAGTCTGCAGGATCACCCATTGATCTGAAAAGACAGAAATAGTTCAGATCAGCAGGGCTGAGAGACAGGTCAGGATTGAGGAGTCTGCAGGATCACCCGTCCATCTGAAAAGGCAGAAAGAGATCAGATCAGCAGGGCTGAGAGACGGTCAGGATTGAGGTGTCTGCAGGATCACCCATTGATCTGAAAAGACCGAAAGAGTTCAGATTAGCAGGGCTGAGAGACGGGTCATGATTGAGGAGTCTGCAGGATCACTCATTGATCTGAAAAGACAGAATGAGTTCAGATCAGCAGGGCTGAGAGACAGGTCAGGATTGAGGCGTCTGCAGGATCACCCATTGATCTGAAAAGACAGAAAGAGTTCAGATCAGCAGGGCTGAGAGACTGGTCAGGATTAAGGAGTCTGCAGGATCACCCATTGATCTGAAAAGACAGAAAGAGTTCAGATCAGCAGGGCTGAGAGACAGGTCAGGATTGAGGAGTCTGCAGGATCACCCATTGATCTGAAAAGACAGAAATAGTTCAGATCAGCAGGGCTGAGAGACGGGTCAGGATTGAGGAGTCTGCAGGATCACCCATTGATCTGCAAAGACAGAAGGAGTTCAGATCAGCAGGGCTGAGAGACGGGTCAGGATTAAGGAGTCTGCAGGATCACCCATTGATCTGAAAAGGCAGAAAGAGTTCAGATCAGCAGGGCTGAGAGACAGGTCAGGATTGAGGAGTCTGCAGGATCACCCATTGATCTGAAAAGACAGAAAGAGTTCAGATCAGCAGGGCTGAGAGGCGGGTCAGGATTGAGGAGTCTGCAGTTTTACATACATGTTTGTAATGCTTTATTTTATCTCATCATGTTCCCTATTATGAGCTTGTGACGAGGTACACCCCTCCCTTGTGTGTATTTTGGTTTATTTTGTATTATTTTCTCTGTTATTGTGTTATGGTTTAAAAGGTATTGCTTGGGTTATGTAGCACAGGTGATTTCATGTATTATTGTTGATTTAAATGTGGTCTGGCAGAGCCATTGTTAGCAGCTCATCTCTGACAAACAGCTCATGAGAATGCACGCTCAGTGATTATTGTCAAATTGACTGTCGGCCATGCAAGTTAAAAACTCTCATGCAGAATGTGCCCGTCTCCAGATGGATTAATTTATTACTAAACTGGAGAGGGTCACATGTGTAAAAACCTGCAGCTTTGGCTGAATGGTGGGGGGTGTTCAGAGGTGGAGCGTAAAGTATGAACTGAAAATATAAACAGCTGCTACTCGTGCTGGCTTTACACCAGTGTGATACGTGTTTCTTTCAGTGTTGGCGTCTGTCTCTTTGTTTTGGCCATTGTGTCGTTTTGTTTTCTGTACAGTGTTTGTTTAACTATTTTATTTAATAAATACACGCACCAGCGCTTCATTCGCAGTGCTGCGTCCATTCTCTTCCTGGTCTGACGTCACCACCAAGGCATCTGTGACCAGGGGCACTGGAACTAGGGGTGTGGCAGTGTCACAAAGACGGCCGGAGTGGGTGGCGTCAGACCAGAAGCAGGAAATAAATAAACAGAGAGATGGGGTTTTGGTAAAGCTGAGCGCGTGATTGCGCTCAGCATTTAATAATTAAACAGAACAGAACAGAAAATAAAAGGTTTGAAACACAAAACACGGGCACAAAACAGGACATAGCACTGGTAGCCAAAATAAAGAGACAAACAAAACGGACAGACACTAACAAACAGGGACGAACAAACACGGTGAGAAACACTACTTATTATTCTTGTTGTAATTATTTTTACCTCCTCTCTCTCTCTCTCCCGTTCTTTCGCCCTGAACACCCAACCCTGAGTGAAAGAAACGTGCATCTATATATACTGTTGTGCTGGGATTCAATTACTAATTAATTATTCACTTGAATCCCAGCACGTGAATTAATTCTGTGCAACCCTGTGCTCACATATTACATTTAACCAGCACGTGAAGTGATTTGTGCCCTCCTCGTGCCTAAATAGACCTGTTTATATCCCGTGTACCAATCTATACACCAACATTAACACACACACGTAACATACAACATATAACACACAAATGCACACAGGGGCGGGGCACATTGCCACATATACCCCCCCTTGTGCGCAGCACACATGGCCTCAACGGCCACCTCCCCCCTTAAAAACCCAGCAGTCCAGGACAAAGTCTCGGGCTGGGAAGGGAGGCTTCCAGGGGCCCACAGGTGGCAATGTTGCCAGTAGCCAGGCTGCTACTGGCCATGCTGTCAGCAGACGTGCTGACAGCTCCCAGACTGACTCCTTCAGTCGGGGCAGTCCTGGCAGCGGAAAGGCTGCTTGGGGGATGGTCTCCTGACCTCCCCTCTTCTTCGTAGCCGGCAGCTCCCTCTTCCGGGGCTCCAGCCACAGTCTCTTCTGCAGCACAAGTGCTGCAGTGGGAGCAGGTCTCCGGACCTCCCCCACGATCTCCGGCAGCGAAACTGCTGCAGTGGGAGCAGGTCTCCGGACCTCCCCCACGATCTCCGGCAGCGAAACTGCTGCTGGGGTTGGTGGTCTCCAGACCTCCTCCCCCTTCTTCGTGGCCGACAGCTCCCCTTTCTGGGGCTCCGGCCACCGTACTCCCTGTGGTGGAGGTACGGAAAGCAGAGACAGCTCCTGCTGTTCTGCTTCTGGCAGTGGCGGAGGCAGAGGCAGATCCTGCTCCTCTGCTCCTGGAAGTGGTGGTGGCGGAGGCAGAGGCAGCTCCTGCTCCTCTGCTCCTAGTGGAGGAAGCGGTGGAGGTGGCGGAGGCAGAGGCAGCTCCTGCTGCTCTGCTCCTTCCGGTGGAAGTGGTGGAGGCAGAGGCAGCTCCGGCTGCTCTGCTCCTGCCGGTGTAGGTGGGAGCAGCGTGTAATCTCCTGCCGATGGAGGTGGGAGCAGCGTGTAGTTTCCCCCTTTTCCAGGGGACTGGTGCTGCTCTGCCTCTCTTGCAGGGAACTGGTGTGGCTCCGCCTTTGACGGGGAAACCAGCAGGCATTCTCCCTCTGCTGGTGGAGGTGGAACCAGCAGGCATTCTCCCTCTGCTGGCAGCTTGGGTCCTAGGGCTGTGAAAGCCTCGACTTCCCTCCCTTTTGGGCTGTGGACGCACCGACTCCTCCCTTTTGGGCTGTGGACGCACCGACTCCTCCCTTTTGGGCTGTGGACGCACCGACTCCCCCCTCTTGGGCTGTGGACGTTCGGGCTCCTCCCACTCAGGCGTAGGACGTTCGGGCTCCTCCCACTCAGGCGTAGGACGTTCGGGCTCCTCCCGCTCGGGCTGTGGACGCTCTGGCTCCTCCCGCTTGGGCTGTGGACGCTCTGGCTCCTCCCGCTAGGGCTGTGGACGCAAAACCAGCAGGCATTCTTCCTCTGCTGGTGGACCTGCTACCTGGGCTGCTTTTCCACTTATAATTGCCTCCAGGTAGCTGAGGACCAACCCCACACCTTCCTCCCAGGTGCTCACGGTCTGTTCCCTCTCGTAAGCCTCCCATCGTTCCCTATCCATAAACCGCAGGAACCGGACGACTACTGGTATAGACTGGGCCTCCAGCCCAGCATTTTCCAGCATCCAGTCCCGCACTTTGATGGCGTCTTCTGCCATTTTTTTTTCTCTTTTTTTTCAATCCAAAAATGCTATTCCTGCTCTGGCCTGAGTCCTGGAGGCGCTGTAGATCCCACGCAGGACACCACGTGTCACAAAGACGGCCGGAGTGGGTGGCGTCAGACCAGAAGCAGGAAATAAATAAACAGAGAGATGGGGTTTTGGTAAAGCTGAGCGCGTGATTGCGCTCAGCATTTAATAATTAAACAGAACAGAACAGAAAATTAAAGGTTTGAAACACAAAACACGGGCACAAAACAGGACACGGCACTGGTAGCCAAATTAAAGAGACAAACAAAACGGACAGACACTAACAAACAGGGACGAACAAACACGGTGAGAAACACTACTTATTATTCTTGTTGTAATTATTTTTACCTCCTCTCTCTCTCTCTCCCGTTCTTTCGCCCTGAACACCCAACCCTGAGTGAAAGAAACGTGCATCTATATATACTGTTGTGCTGGGATTCAATTACTAATTAATTATTCACTTGAATCCCAGCACGTGAATTAATTCTGTGCAACCCTGTGCTCACATATTACATTTAACCAGCACGTGAAGTGATTTGTGCCCTCCTCGTGCCTAAATAGACCTGTTTATATCCCGTGTACCAATCTATACACCAACATTAACACACACACGTAACATACAACATATAACACACAAATGCACACAGGGGCGGGGCACATTGCCACATATACCCCCCCTTGTGCGCAGCACACATGGCCTCAACGGCCACCTCCCCCCTTAAAAACCCAGCAGTCCAGGACAAAGTCTCGGGCTGGGAAGGGAGGCTTCCAGGGGCCCACAGGTGGCAATGTTGCCAGTAGCCAGGCTGCTACTGGCCATGCTGTCAGCAGACGTGCTGACAGCTCCCAGACTGACTCCTTCAGTCGGGGCAGTCCTGGCAGCGGAAAGGCTGCTTGGGGGATGGTCTCCTGACCTCCCCTCTTCTTCGTAGCCGGCAGCTCCCTCTTCCGGGGCTCCAGCCACAGTCTCTTCTGCAGCACAAGTGCTGCAGTGGGAGCAGGTCTCCGGACCTCCCCCACGATCTCCGGCAGCGAAACTGCTGCAGTGGGAGCAGGTCTCCGGACCTCCCCCACGATCTCCGGCAGCGAAACTGCTGCTGGGGTTGGTGGTCTCCAGACCTCCTCCCCCTTCTTCGTGGCCGACAGCTCCCCTTTCTGGGGCTCCGGCCACCGTACTCCCTGTGGTGGAGGTACGGAAAGCAGAGACAGCTCCTGCTGTTCTGCTTCTGGCAGTGGCGGAGGCAGAGGCAGATCCTGCTCCTCTGCTCCTGGAAGTGGTGGTGGCGGAGGCAGAGGCAGCTCCTGCTCCTCTGCTCCTAGTGGAGGAAGCGGTGGAGGTGGCGGAGGCAGAGGCAGCTCCTGCTGCTCTGCTCCTTCCGGTGGAAGTGGTGGAGGCAGAGGCAGCTCCGGCTGCTCTGCTCCTGCCGGTGTAGGTGGGAGCAGCGTGTAATCTCCTGCCGATGGAGGTGGGAGCAGCGTGTAGTTTCCCCCTTTTCCAGGGGACTGGTGCTGCTCTGCCTCTCTTGCAGGGAACTGGTGTGGCTCCGCCTTTGACGGGGAAACCAGCAGGCATTCTCCCTCTGCTGGTGGAGGTGGAACCAGCAGGCATTCTCCCTCTGCTGGCAGCTTGGGTCCTAGGGCTGTGAAAGCCTCGACTTCCCTCCCTTTTGGGCTGTGGACGCACCGACTCCTCCCTTTTGGGCTGTGGACGCACCGACTCCTCCCTTTTGGGCTGTGGACGCACCGACTCCCCCCTCTTGGGCTGTGGACGTTCGGGCTCCTCCCACTCAGGCGTAGGACGTTCGGGCTCCTCCCACTCAGGCGTAGGACGTTCGGGCTCCTCCCGCTCGGGCTGTGGACGCTCTGGCTCCTCCCGCTTGGGCTGTGGACGCTCTGGCTCCTCCCGCTAGGGCTGTGGACGCAAAACCAGCAGGCATTCTTCCTCTGCTGGTGGACCTGCTACCTGGGCTGCTTTTCCACTTATAATTGCCTCCAGGTAGCTGAGGACCAACCCCACACCTTCCTCCCAGGTGCTCACGGTCTGTTCCCTCTCGTAAGCCTCCCATCGTTCCCTATCCATAAACCGCAGGAACCGGACGACTACTGGTATAGACTGGGCCTCCAGCCCAGCATTTTCCAGCATCCAGTCCCGCACTTTGATGGCGTCTTCTGCCATTTTTTTTTCTCTTTTTTTTTCAATCCAAAAATGCTATTCCTGCTCTGGCCTGAGTCCTGGAGGCGCTGTAGATCCCACGCAGGACACCACGTGTCACAAAGACGGCCGGAGTGGGTGGCGTCAGACCAGAAGCAGGAAATAAATAAACAGAGAGATGGGGTTTTGGTAAAGCTGAGCGCGTGATTGCGCTCAGCATTTAATAATTAAACAGAACAGAACAGAAAATTAAAGGTTTGAAACACAAAACACGGGCACAAAACAGGACACGGCACTGGTAGCCAAATTAAAGAGACAAACAAAACGGACAGACACTAACAAACAGGGACGAACAAACACGGTGAGAAACACTACTTATTATTCTTGTTGTAATTATTTTTACCTCCTCTCTCTCTCTCTCCCGTTCTTTCGCCCTGAACACCCAACCCTGAGTGAAAGAAACGTGCATCTATATATACTGTTGTGCTGGGATTCAATTACTAATTAATTATTCACTTGAATCCCAGCACGTGAATTAATTCTGTGCAACCCCGTGCTCACATATTACATTTAACCAGCACGTGAAGTGATTTGTGCCCTCCTCGTGCCTAAATACAAATCTACCTTTTTTAAATACACGTGAAACACAGACCCGTTTATATCCCGTGTACCAATCCATACACCAACATTAACACACACACGTAACATACAACATATAACACACAAATGCACACAGGGGTGGGGCACATTGCCACAGGCAGCGAATGAAATTGTGCCTCTTTTAAATATTTACAGACAAGATATTACTCAGTATATACTGTATTTAGTTTTATATGCATTACATAAACTTTAAAATATAAGCATAAAATATATGTATTTGTAATACTATTATATTATGTACGATAACGTATTACAAATAATATTAACAAAGTTTGTTTCTGAACACAAAAATCATGTAATAAATTGCTCACAAACAATTATGGATTTGCAGCATCATCATTAATGTTCTGAACCCTCCTTCCTTGTGAACTGTGACACACAATACAGTCACAATACATAGTATAGTTGTGAATACACTAGCGGAGCTGCATCTGAACAAACTCAAAGTAAAGGCAGCGCTTCGTGTTTCTATTAGTTTTGTGTGTGATTTACCCAAGCGCTCTGTTTCCTAGTTAAGGGAATTACAAGTATCTGGGAGATCCTGTTGTTCATGATTATTAGGCTGTTATCTTGTTTATATTAAGTGATGAAATGGTTGAATCGATTGTATAGAAATGTGCCGTTCTCCTCCTGATGACGCTGTGACGGGAGCCCCGCGCCTAGATATACGTGCGCTGGATTGTTATTAGTTTTGGTGTTTGTCATTGGTTTGTTTTGTAAATATTGTATAGTGTTTGTTTATATGCGGGCTGGTGACAGCCGTCTGCTATTTAGTATTGTCTGGTTTGGTTTGGCAGGGAGGTGGTTAAATTCCTCCCTGCCAATGTTTTCTTATTCATTTTTATATAAAGTTATTGTTTAAAACGTATTCCAGACCCCTGGTGTCTTGTTTTGACCTCTCACTTCCACTGCATTGTTGCTCCATTAACCGGGTTTCTAAAGGTGGAGCAGCAAACACACTCGCGAGGTTACTCCAGTGCAGAACCACCACGCTGCGATACTGCTCTTACACAGCTGCTACTTGAAAACAGCAATGTGAGCAGCAACAATTCAGAGACCAGAGACAGCTTTACTCAAATCAGCAAGCCGGTCAGTAGCTTACAATACCCTCTCAGCCAATCCGAGTGCAGGAGTATTCAACAGGGTCTGAATATTATCTAGAATTTTACTTACATGACACAGTTAGGTTGACAGCATTACTGCGCTCCTGTCCTGATGCAGACTCACACTGTGGTAATGCTGAGAGTAACTGATAGGGCAGCTGTCCCCATATCTACTCCTGTATTGATCACTGCACCTTTCCTCTTCATGTCCATCTCTGTACTGTTTAAACCTCCAGTCAGCAGAGCCCCCCTCCACCTCACAGCTCAGGATGACTGTCTCTCCTGTGAATATCTGTGACCAGGCAGGCTGCAGGGTCAGGACAGCCTGAGGATGACCCTCTGAAAAAGAGAACAGGAAAGGATTAGGACACATTCCCCTACAATTAGTTAGGAGAGAGATTCCAGCCCCCCAGCAGCATCTCTGCAGTGATACAGTAGGAATAGCAGCAGTGTGACCCATTGCAGGCTCTACTTGTGATACAGTAGGAATAGCAGCAGTGTGACCCATTGCAGGCTCTACTTGTGATACAGTAGGAATAGCAGCAGTGTGACCCATTGCAGGCTCTACTTGTGATACAGTAGGAATAGCAGCAGTGTGACCCATTGCAGGCTCTACTTGTGATACAGTAGGAATAGCAGCAGTGTGATCCATTGCAGGCTCTACTTGTGATACAGTAGGAATAGCAGCAGTTTGACCCATTGCAGGCTCTACTTGTGTGTTTTGAGTGAAAGGAATTCACGAGGAATCTCTCTCAATATGATAATGGAAGTCTCTGGTTAAAATTTCCAATCGGGCAGCAATTAGTCCAATTTACTGTAGCAGGATTATTCCTGTTAAACTTTTTTTTGTAAATATTTTTAATGATTCAGTAATACTGTTTAAGATAAGTGGGAACATTACTGTTCTTAAAAGGCATCTAGATATTCTGTCTCTAACAGTGTTCTATCACTCAGTATAGATTAATAGACACATTATATTGCTTACAGTGTATAATCGGTCTGTATTGAGGGCATTGCTCTGTATTCAGCTGGGTTAATAAACTCACCAGACACAGTTACTGTCACTTTATCACTGAGCTGTGAGTAGAGTGGTTGATCTCCTCTTTGTCCTCGACAGCAGTACTGGCCCTGGTCAGATACAGCAGCTGCAGTGATTGTGTAGCTGTCACCAGTTATACTGCGTCCAGCAGTCTGGAGCACTGGAGTGTCCTCACTGTCTTTGTACCAGAGATATTTCCAGCCAGCAGAACCCCCCTCAACCCCACACCTCAGAGTGACTGTCTCCCCGGTGAATATCTCTGGGAATGGAGGCTCCAGGGTGAGTGTAGTCTGGGGCAGCTCTGTAGAAACAGAGAAGATGACAGAATTAGGATCTCTATTGCAGAGAGAGAGAGAGAGAGAGAGAGAGAGAGAGAGAGAGAGAGAGAGAGAGAGAGAGAGAATTAGAGAGAGAGAGAGAGAGACAGTTAGAGTGCAGTATCAACCAGCATATGACATTTCAACAGAAGGGTGAAATTACTGACAAATACTGTATAAAAAATACAAATGGTTAGAAATGCTGATTATATTCTGTAAATATATGAAATATTCTGATATTTCAATTCATTGTAGCTGAACTGCAGTATCAAGTGGCAACTGAGTCACCACCAGGGGGCAGCACTGCACTCACTACCCTGTGAGAGGGATTCGTTTTTAAATATCTAATATGACAGACCACAGTCAATCCGGATTTCAATGTGCATTTCTGTCATTTCTGACTGAAGCAGACAACAAATGAATACTAACCAGCGTTTTTAACCCTGTCTTCTTATTACCTTTACTGACATTATCACAGGTCTCTCTTTTATTGTGATGGGATGTTTGGCTCCTCCCCTGTTTTTTACATTAATGTGAGTTCAACCACAACACATGAAGTACAGGAAGTAGTAGAAACATTATCTGTCGTGATGTCTTTGAAATATCTGCATGTTCCAAACTGAAGTCTAAGAGACTAGAAACAATACAAGCTCTTCTACAAAAGAACATGAGAAAATCACTGCCTGTCTGGTCACTGGAAACACTAACAATTGTTCTTACTCATTTAAACTGAGTTACATTCATTACTGTGTTGTTTCAAATGGATGTATTCGTCAAGAAGCACTTATGTAGTTGAATTGGTCAGCAGTCAGCCAATGTAATATTCTCCTCAAAGCGTTCCAGCAATTCCACACACAGCCTCTAGGTGGAGCACAGTATGGTACTGTAATGGTGTTTGATGGAGTCATTAATTGTTTTATTTAACCAAGTTAAATTGTTATATTGGACAGAAGAAAAGGAAAGCTGATTTCAGAAAAGTGTTTTTTATAGATGATTAGGAAGCAGGATGAGAATCTTTACCAGTCTCTTCACTTTGTGACTGCATTGCCACAGCCTATTTTCAACACACACACCTAACATGAAAAGTGTCATTTCTCAAACCAGCTTCATGCTTTTCAACCATGAATTGTAAATCCTGTTTTTAAACTGTGTTCACATTGTAAGCTGTTCTCTTACCTTCATACTGTCTGGAGCAGCTCACTACAGTCAGCACTGAAAAACACAAAAGAGACAGTCAGGGACTAGACCCTTATAAAAGCACCACAGTCATGTTGCTGTTTCCAATGCTTTTACCATTGTTATACCGTGCTCATCAGTTATAGGTGCCTGCCATACATACATGTAACATGTGCTAACATAGGGAGAAGTAAGAGACAGCGCCATCTAGTGATCGCACACTTTTGATCAGGTTTCCTTCTCTTGTTTTGTTAGTAACACACTGCTGTGCACTACTTGCTGCTGGTGTATATAATAATATAAAGACACTCTAATCTAGCCTATATTAAATATGTATATGACAGGCAGCTCCTGAACTCATAGTCAAAGCACCTTAACACAGACTTACCAAATAATACAAACACAAGATTTGAGTCATTTCAATAAGAACCCTGTGAATGATTGTAAAGGTGAGGGAAGAGTAAAAACAAAGCAAGACAATGTCACATGATAATAATCCTTCATTAACTTGGACACACGCATGGGGTTTAGGAAACTGACAGATCTGTAGCTGTAGTTCAGTATTCATACTGATTCCAGTGTTCATAGTGAAGAGAAGAAAGCAGACTTGAGTTGTGAATTCAGTTCAATAATGGGTGTGATCAGTGTAACAGGGAGAAGGCGGGGCACACACTGCCAACCTACAATCACCAGGTAATGAAATTTAAAAAAAATACTTTGATCATAGAAAACAGACCTTTCCTCTTCTGGGAACGAGCCATTACTAATGTAAAGTTTGTATTTCACCTCCTAGCAGAGCTAAATGTGAACGAGCCATTACTAATGTAAAGTTTGTATTTCACCTCCCAGCAGAGCTAAATGTGAACGAGCCATTACTAATGTAAAGTTTGTATTTCACCTCCTAGCAGAGCTAAATGTGAACGAGCCATTACTAATGTAAAGTTTGTATTTCACCTCCCAGCAGTGCTAAATGTGAACGAGCCATTACTAATGTAAAGTTTGTATTTCACCTCCCAGCAGAGCTAAATGTGAACGAGCCATTACTAATGTAAAGTTTGTATTTCACCTCCTAGCAGAGCTAAATGTGAACGAGCCATTACTAATGTAAAGTTTGTAATTCACCTCCCAGCAGTGCTGAATGTTTGTTTAACTCCCCCTCCCCACATTGTTTGTGTGGCCTGTGAAGCAAATATCAAATTCAGTGTATATTTCTTAAATAGAATGTGACACATGCTGCTAAAGCTGATAACATCCTGGTAAATAAAGAAATAACACTGAATAAATCAAGCGCTCGTGTGCTCGCTTCCTGTGCTCAGTTTAACACCTTGTTCCAACAGGAAGTGTCAGTGAGCTGCTGCAGCTACAGTTCAGACCAGGTCAAAGGGCCTCAGCAGCATCAGCATACATCACTGTGAGAGGACTTTCTGTACCACTATTTTAAATATATATATATATATATAAAATGAATAAAATACAAGCCCGCTGGTTTCCAGGTTCTTCTCATTGATCAATGTAGTAATCCTGCACATGCATGTTTTTATTCTTTAGCACACTTCCCTGTCCTGTACCATGTGGTATCCTGCAGTTCCATACTTCCATTTGATTTACTTACATTGACTAGCTTTTCAACACTTTACTACACTTTTACCATGAAACTCTTCCCTGCTTCACCATGCATGCAGTGTGTTTCACAATACTCTCTGTCATTTACCTGGCTTGCACACTCTGCTTTTACCATGAAACTCTTCCCTGCTTCACCATGCATACAGTGTGTTTTACAATACTCTCTGTCATTTACCTGGCTTGCACACTCTGCTTTTACCATGAAACACTTCCCTGCTTCACCATGCGTACAGTGTGTTTCACAATACTCTCTGTCATTTACCTGGCTTGCACACTCTGCTTTTACCATGAAACTCTTCCCTGCTTTACCATGCATACAGTGTGTTTCACAATACTCTATTTCATTTACCTGGCTTGCACACTCTGCTTTTATCATGACATTCCCACAAGACACCACCTCAAAATAGAATTTAAATTACGATCGAATCTTTCACTCTAACTGTCCCCAAACCAGATGGATAATCAGCAGCATGTTTAATAAAGCACCAGCAATAATACTTACATATCAGTGCAGCGACTTCACAAGCCTGCATTCTGTCTGGAGACACTTTCAGAAAGATGAGCTCAGAGTAGAATCTGTAGACATACAGGTTCCTCCCACTGTGCCTATCTCTGATTCTGTCATCTGACTGAATATAACTACGTGATCTCATTGCGGGGAATATTACATTTTACACTTTGCATCTAACAACTTCTTCGTTATTTAAGAAGTTAAAACTTCCATAGCCCCTCACCATGACACACTACTCTATTATTATTTATTTCTTAGCAGACGCCCTTATCCAACAATTGTTAAAATATCACATTATTTTTTACACACACATATATATATATATATATATATATATATATATATATTTTTACATACAATTACCCATTTGTACAGTTGGGTTTTTACTGGAGCAATCTAGGTAAAGTACCTTGCTCAAGGGTACAGCAGCAGTGTCCCCACCGGGGATTGAACCCATGACCCTCCGGTCAAGAGTCCAGAGCCCTAACCACTACTCCACACTGCTGCCCTAACACATAAATCGTGAAATCTGTGATAACTGTGAAAAGAATACAGTCTTACCTATGAGTAAGTGTACCTTTCAATTTCAGGGTGCTCCCATTGCACCTACTCTGTGGATGCATGGAGATGCACTATAAAGAAATCATTGCAATACTAGATTAGTAACACACACCTACTAGAGACACACATCTACATGAACTAGACAAACCCTCACAGTGACACACTGTAACATAAACACTCACACTGCACCTGCTCTGTGGATGCATGGAGATGCACTATAAAGAAATCATTGCAATACTAGATTAGAAACACACATCTAATAGAGACACACATCTGCATGAACTAGACAAACCCTCACAGTGACACACTGTAACATAAACACTCACACTGCACCTGCTGTGTGGATGCATGGAGATGCACTATAAAGAAATCATTGCAATACTAGATTAGTAACACACATCTACTAGAGACACACATCTACATGAACTAGACAAACCCTCACAGTGACACGCTGTAACATAAACACTCACACTGCACCTGCTCTGTGGATACATGGAGATGCACTATAAAGAAATCATTGCAATACTAGATTAGTAACACACATCTACTAGAGACATACATCTACATGAACTAGACAAACCCTCACAGTGACACACTGTAACATAAACACTCACACTGCACCTGCTCTGTGGATACATGGAGATGCACTATAAAGAAATCATTGCAATACTAGATTAGTAACACACATCTACTAGAGACATACATCTACATGAACTAGACAAACCCTCACAGTGACACACTGTAACATAAACACTCACACTGCACCTGCTCTGTGGATACATGGAGATGCACTATAAAGAAATCATTGCAATACTAGATTAGTAACATACGTCCTCAGCCATAGTTGTAAAATCAAGACAAGTCTGATCAGTCTGACCTGCATCCAGTGAATGTGCACAATGTGAATGTGACAGACAGACATCTCTTCATATTCCCAGATTCTGGTTCTCTCAATACACTAAAGAACACCCTCACCAAGTGTCACCACAACTGCACTTCAAGATACAGTGCCTTGCGAAAGTATTCGGCCCCTTGAACTTTGCGACCTTTTGCCACATTTCAGGCTTCAAACACAAAGATATGAAACTGTAATTTTTTGTGAAGAATCAACAACAAGTGGGACACAATCATGAAGTGGAACGAAATTTATTGGATATTTCAAACTTTTTTAACAAATAAAAAACTGAAAAATTGGGCGTGCAAAATTATTCAGCCCCCTTAAGTTAATACTTTGTAGCGCCACCTTTTGCTGCGATTACAGCTGTAAGTCGCTTGGGGTATGTCTCTATCAGTTTTGCACATCGAGAGACTGAAATTTTTGCCCATTCCTCCTTGCAAAACAGCTCGAGCTCAGTGAGGTTGGATGGAGAGCATTTGTGAACAGCAGTTTTCAGTTCTTTCCACAGATTCTCGATTGGATTCAGGTCTGGACTTTGACTTGGCCATTCTAACACCTGGATATGTTTATTTGTGAACTATTCCATTGTAGATTTTGCTTTATGTTTTGGATCATTGTCTTGTTGGAAGACAAATCTCCGTCCCAGTCTCAGGTCTTTTGCAGACTCCATCAGGTTTTCTTCCAGAATGGTCCTGTATTTGGCTCCATCCATCTTCCCATCAATTTTAACCATCTTCCCTGTCCCTGCTGAAGAAAAGCAGGCCCAAACCATGATGCTGCCACCACCATGTTTGACAGTGGGGATGGTGTGTTCAGGGTGATGAGCTGTGTTGCTTTTACGCCAAACATAACGTTTTGCATTGTTGCCAAAAAGTTCGATTTTGGTTTCATCTGACCAGAGCACCTTCTTCCACATGTTTGGTGTGTCTCCCAGGTGGCTTGTGGCAAACTGTAAACGACACTTTTTATGGATATCTTTAAGAAATGGCTTTCTTCTTGCCACTCTTCCATAAAGGCCAGATTTGTGCAGTATACGACTGATTGTTGTCCTATGGACAGAGTCTCCCACCTCAGCTGTAGATCTCTGCAGTTCATCCAGAGTGATCATGGGCCTCTTGGCTGCATCTCTGATCAGTCTTCTCCTTGTATGAGCTGAAAGTTTAGAGGGACGGCCAGGTCTTGGTAGATTTGCAGTGGTCTGATACTCCTTCCATTTCAATATTATCGCTTGCACAGTGCTCCTTGGGATGTTTAAAGCTTGGGAAATCTTTTTGTATCCAAATCCGGCTTTAAACTTCTCCACAACAGTATCTCGGACCTGCCTGGTGTGTTCCTTGTTCTTCATGATGCTCTCTGCGCTTTAAACGGACCTCTGAGACTATCACAGTGCAGGTGCATTTATACGGAGACTTGATTACACACAGGTGGATTCTATTTATCATCATTAGTCATTTAGGTCAACATTGGATCATTCAGAGATCCTCACTGAACTTCTGGAGAGAGTTTGCTGCACTGAAAGTAAAGGGGCTGAATAATTTTGCACGCCCAATTTTTCAGTTTTTTATTTGTTAAAAAAGTTTGAAATATCCAATAAATTTCGTTCCACTTCATGATTGTGTCCCACTTGTTGTTGATTCTTCACAAAAAATTACAGTTTCATATCTTTATGTTTGAAGCCTGAAATGTGGCAAAAGGTCGCAAAGTTCAAGGGGGCCGAATACTTTCGCAAGGCACTGTAGAAATGTGAATATGAACCAGGTAAAATCTCTATTAACAAAACTAATAGGGACCAGGGGGTGTTCAGATGATCAAATTGTTCAGATAACTGAATTAAAACTGTGAAATTGTTTATATGACTCCCAATAAAATATATGATACTGCTTTATCTTTAAATACATATTGTACAGTACTGAACTGTACTGTAAATATCTGAGGCTGAGGGCTGAATACCACATTTCAATGACGACAGGGCAGAAGAGCACAGCACACAACAAGACAGGTTAACAAGGGGCTGCTTGGATAACAGAGGGGTTCAGATCATCAAGGTTTAGATGAGGATGTGCATCCCCAGCAGGGATAATACATGTTAAAGAATGAACAGGGGTAGGGCCAGATAGAAGAGCCTGAAAAGAGCATCACTGCTGTGCTTGTGCTGACAGACACAAGTCATCTTGACACTGGAGAGGGGACAGTACTTACAGGGACAGTTAAACAAAGGCCATCCCGACATTGAAACTTCCTCATTATGCAAAGGCCCTGATACTAAAATAAACATTCAGTTTATATTTCTACACTTTTATTTTGGTGCTCATGAAGCTGCTGGGTTGGTATCACTGGAGGTTTTTAATCCAGAGAGCTGGGATAGCATGAGCAGTGGTAATGTGAGCTACCTGTGAGCTCCCTCACTCTGCCACTGGAACCATGTCTCACTGCCCAGCCAGTCTGTGACATCTCTTTTGGAGGCTGCCTGCAATGATGCACGAGGCAGGGGCGGCTTCAGGCTGGATTGAAGTGACTGTTTGTCCAGGGGGTCCCCCTCTGTCCCAGCAGGGAGTCTCCCTCAGAGGGGTGAGGCTCTACAGTGGCTGAGCCTTTGAGGAGGGGTGGCAAGAGCCCCCAGAGCAGAGACACACAGAACACCACACTTGTAGGTTTGCATTCAGCAGGAGAATAGTTAGAGTGAAACCCTGCTTCAATGTTACCCTCAGATTTTCACATGAATTGTTTTTCATTATACCACAGCTTTATAACAGATCTTTGTTTAATTATTTTCTAAGGAGCAGAGCAGACCTCGTCATCTAAAGATGATTGAGGGCATGTTTGGTATCAAGCTGCTCAGCTCAATCTCCCCTTTTCAGAATCCCCTCTTGGCAGTTTAACAGGGGGTGCAGGGCTGCATTCCAGTATTCAGGCTCAATTTAAACCCTGCCTGCCTTCACTTCCTCTCACTAACCACAGACACGTATTTCCTTCTCAAAAATGAACACAGAGCTGACTGACTGCAGAAAAGGAGAAGTGTGTTCTATTTTTAAGATGACCTCTGCAGTGAACAGCACTGTGAGGTCCACTTTGTATCTATAATACAGATCTATCTAGAGATCAATCTACAGTAAACTCTGTATTTACATACACACCTTACTTTTGCTGGGCAAAATAAAACTGCTGTATGATTATAATGTATTTTAAATTTAAAGGAGGAATGTACATTATCAACCAATGCAGTCTAAACTGTACAGTGTAAAAGCTGAACAGTGTTTTGGTGCCACCTACTGGATACATTGAAGCATTGCAAATTTGACGTTTGTAACTTTTGAAGGGCTACAAGCTAACGCCGCTCAAATAGAATATCGGTGTTATTAATGAAACCTGAGAGATGTCTCGTCATGTTTTAATAATAAACGCTTTCTGCAATGCACACATTCTGTAGGCTGCTTATTCACCTTCACTCGTGTTGCTTCTCCTGAATGAATACACTTGGTACAGACCGGGGACAACAACTACAGACCCAAATACAGCTTTACAGAAAGTACTGTTGGGAGCAGTAATATAAATGCAGAGTATTGTATGAGAATATTTACCTTTGTTTCCAATCCTCGCAGTCATAAGCAGTTAAACTACTAAAACATTTTAAAAATACTGTAACTGGACTGTTTAATACAAACCTCTCACTCTCTGACATATATGATCGGATTTCATTATTCATTCAATACATTTAGTTTATTAACCTGCTCTGTCACTCCACTGGGTAGTTATTCATATAATAAAAAGCATTTCATTCAAAGAGCTTTAGTTTTCTAACGCCTCTCAGGTTTTTCTTGTGGAATGGGACGCTTTTTAATCACAATAAGACACCTCAGGACATCTTTTCAAAGCTTTTACCCCAGTCTTTAATTAACTCCTATTTATTTTAAAGAGGTAAACCACCTGTTCATTTTACAAAACTAGAACCACACAGCTGAGTAATACACTGTATTTCAAGCCCTCTTCAGCGCTCTCAGTGTGTTTAGTTTTTCATGTTGTAACATTAACATGATGTTTTGTTCTTTTTAAATCAATAGCAGTTAATTAAAGCCTGGAGGAAGCGCTTTGATAACGCGTCCCCTCGAGTCTCACAGAGCAGCGCACTCCTTGGCGTGTCTCATTGCTGGTGACTCTTCTGCTGCTGTGGACGCGGCTCTGTTGCCTGGTTTAGTTCGCAGCGCAGTCTGAGGAAGAGTCTAAATCTGTGCCGCTGGACAGCAGGGAGGAATACTGTCCTGGATAAAGAATAGGACACAAGAATACAGTTTAAGAGAAACTAAATAAAAGCATGGGGTAGAAATAGCAGAGGTTACTGCCTGGAAGTTTACTCGTAAAGAATGACCTTTCTGCGACCCTGTGCTGTATTTACCAAAAACAAGTTCACACGCCCTGAACCTCCAAGACTAGCGAAGAGAAAGCGATGAAACTGCGAGCATGCCTGCGCCATTGTGGATCTGTTTGTGACAACGACGCTCAACTTGAATTAACCTGATATACTTCTAAAAAACATTATCAGGGGTATCGCGTTAGTGTTTGAACATCTCATTCAGAAGAAGAGGACGGGAAATATCAATATAATTACACGAAACACAGATTATATATCTGCGTGAAACTCGCAGCATCGACGCTGCTGCCGCCTGATAGAGAAAGGACTATACCAACTCCGGCATGGGGGAGGGGTTACCTGAATTCAAATTGTATTCACTGGGGAAAATATAGAGCTACAAACAGCTCGATTATGATGTTAAAATTGAAAGTCATATTCATTTTTTATTAAAAGATCCCCGGTATCACAATTCCCTTTGCGGTTCATATTAGTTGAATTGTTAAACCGCGCTGATCGGTTTGTATTTTGTGATTGGTATATTCCTGGTTCTGTGGGAGACAGACCCGTTCAGACACTGAGGGAGAGCAGAGAGGAGGTGAGAGAGTCTGCATGGAGCTCTACAATGTGTTTATAAACTACAGAGCGCTGTTATATTGTATTATTTTGAAAGGTCCGGGTTGTAGTGTGGTAGGAGCGCGTTGTTTTACCCGTTCAGACACTGAGGGAGAGCAGAGAGGAGGTGAGAGAGTCTGCATGGAGCTCTACAATGTGTTTATAAACTACAGAGCGCTGTTATATTGTATTATTTTGAAAGGTCCGGGTTGTAGTGTGGTAGGAGCGCGTTGTTTTATCCGTTCAGACACTGAGGGAGAGCAGAGAGGAGGTGAGAGAGTCTGCATGGAGCTCTACAATGTGTTTATAAACTACAGAGCGCTGTTATATTGTATTATTTTGAAAGGTCCGGGTTGTAGTGTGGTAGGAGCGCGTTGTTTTATCCGTTCAGACACTGAGGGAGAGCAGAGAGGAGGTGAGAGAGTCTGCATGGAGCTCTACAATGTGTTTATAAACTACAGAGCGCTGTTATATTGTATTATTTTGAAAGGTCCGGGTTGTAGTGTGGTAGGAGCGCGTTGTTTTATCCGTTCAGACACTGAGGGAGAGCAGAGAGGAGGTGAGAGAGTCTGCATGGAGCTCTACAATGTGTTTATAAACTACAGAGCGCTGTTATATTGTATTATTTTGAAAGGTCCGGGTTGTAGTGTGGTAGGAGCGCGTTGTTTTATCCGTTCAGACACTGAGGGAGAGCAGAGAGGAGGTGAGAGAGTCTGCATGGAGCTCTACAATGTGTTTATAAACTACAGAGCGCTGTTATATTGTATTATTTTGAAAGGTCCGGGTTGTAGTGTGGTAGGAGCGCGTTGTTTTATCCGTTCAGACACTGAGGGAGAGCAGAGAGGAGGTGAGAGAGTCTGCATGGAGCTCTACAATGTGTTTATAAACTACAGAGCGCTGTTATATTGTATTATTTTGAAAGGTCCGGGTTGTAGTGTGGTAGGAGCGCGTTGTTTTATCCGTTCAGACACTGAGGGAGAGCAGAGAGGAGGTGAGAGAGTCTGCATGGAGCTCTACAATGTGTTTATAAACTACAGAGCGCTGTTATATTGTATTATTTTGAAAGGTCCGGGTTGTAGTGTGGTAGGAGCGCGTTGTTTTACCCGTTCAGACACTGAGGGAGAGCAGAGAGGAGGTGAGAGAGTCTGCATGGAGCTCTACAATGTGTTTATAAACTACAGAGCGCTGTTATATTGTATTATTTTGAAAGGTCCGGGTTGTAGTGTGGTAGGAGCGCGTTGTTTTATCCGTTCAGACACTGAGGGAGAGCAAAGAGGAGGTAAGAGAGTCTGCATGGAGCTCTACAATGTGTTTATAAACTACAGAGCGCTGTTATATTGTATTATTTTGAAAGGTCCGGGTTGTAGTGTGGTAGGAGCGCGTTGTTTTATCCGTTCAGACACTGAGGGAGAGCAGAGAGGAGGTGAGAGAGTCTGCATGGAGCTCTACAATGTGTTTATAAACTACAGAGCGCTGTTATATTGTATTATTTTGAAAGGTCCGGGTTGTAGTGTGGCAGGAGCGCGTTTTTTTATCCGTTCAGACACTGAGGGAGAGCAGAGAGGAGGTGAGAGAGTCTGCATGGAGCTCTACAATGTGTTTATAAACTACAGAGCGCTGTTATATTGTATTATTTTGAAAGGTCCGGGTTGTAGTGTGGTAGGAGCGCGTTGTTTTATCCGTTCAGACACTGAGGGAGAGCAGAGAGGAGGTGAGAGAGTCTGCATGGAGCTCTACAATGTGTTTATAAACTACAGAGCGCTGTTATATTGTATTATTTTGAAAGGTCCGGGTTGTAGTGTGGTAGGAGCGCGTTGTTTTATCCGTTCAGACACTGAGGGAGAGCAGAGAGGAGGTGAGAGAGTCTGCATGGAGCTCTACAATGTGTTTATAAACTACAGAGCGCTGTTATATTGTATTATTTTGAAAGGTCCGGGTTGTAGTGTGGTAGGAGCGCGTTGTTTTATCCGTTCAGACACTGAGGGAGAGCAGAGAGGAGGTAAGAGAGTCTGCATGGAGCTCTACAATGTGTTTATAAACTACAGAGCGCTGTTATATTGTATTATTTTGAAAGGTCCGGGTTGTAGTGTGGTAGGAGCGCGTTGTTTTATCCGTTCAGACACTGAGGGAGAGCAGAGAGGAGGTGAGAGAGTCTGCATGGAGCTCTACAATGTGTTTATAAACTACAGAGCGCTGTTATATTGTATTATTTTGAAAGGTCCGGGTTGTAGTGTGGCAGGAGCGCGTTGTTTTATCCGTTCAGACACTGAGGGAGAGCAGAGAGGAGGTGAGAGAGTCTGCATGGAGCTCTACAATGTGTTTATAAACTACAGAGCGCTGTTATATTGTATTATTTTGAAAGGTCCGGGTTGTAGTGTGGTAGGAGCGCGTTGTTTTATCCGTTCAGACACTGAGGGAGAGCAGAGAGGAGGTGAGAGAGTCTGCATGGAGCTCTACAATGTGTTTATAAACTACAGAGCGCTGTTATATTGTATTATTTTGAAAGGTCCGGGTTGTAGTGTGGTAGGAGCGCGTTGTTTTATCCGTTCAGACACTGAGGGAGAGCAGAGAGGAGGTGAGAGAGTCTGCATGGAGCTCTACAATGTGTTTATAAACTACAGAGCGCTGTTATATTGTATTATTTTGAAAGGTCCGGGTTGTAGTGTGGTAGGAGCGCGTTGTTTTATCCGTTCAGACACTGAGGGAGAGCAGAGAGGAGGTGAGAGAGTCTGCATGGAGCTCTACAATGTGTTTATAAACTACAGAGCGCTGTTATATTGTATTATTTTGAAAGGTCCGGGTTGTAGTGTGGTAGGAGCGCGTTGTTTTATCCGTTCAGACACTGAGGGAGAGCAGAGAGGAGGTGAGAGAGTCTGCATGGAGCTCTACAATGTGTTTATAAACTACAGAGCGCTGTTATATTGTATTATTTTGAAAGGTCCGGGTTGTGGTGTGGTAGGAGCGCGTTGTTTTTGTGTGTGTGTGTGTGTTGTATTTGTGAAGCGGTGTGTCTGTGTCAGCGCGTTTGTTTTTCTTCTCATCCTCTCATTCACAGTCTGTGTGTTTCAGGGCTGACAGCTTCGCGGGTTTCCAGACAGATTCTCATTGTTCTGAAAGCGTCTCGCGGGTCAATACGGGTTTCGTTCTGTTACCCGGAGCGCGCGCCGGCTGCTCGTGGCTGCTGTCTTTCTGACGTCACACGCAGCTTGTAGAGAAGCGCGTCTCCAAACCTCGCAGAGCAGCTCAGTGACGCGCTTGAAAACGCGACACAGCATTCCCTAATAACACTTGCAATGCATTATGACTTCAAAGCCATCACTGTAAGGGGATGACCTTATTATTTATTGATTTTATTTTGTTTTATTTTACTTCATTATTTATTTGATCACCAATTGCCACGACAACACACTGTTTATGTATGTAGTACTTATTTTAAGGTAATAAATAAACACAATTCTGTAGGGATTTATTTATTTTTAATTCTTATTACTCTCTTACATCTCATTACATTATGTATGTGTGTGGAGATTAGATAAAGGACTATTTGGAAGAGAAAATAGGGGGCACTTTTTTACACAGAGAATTGTGAGAGTTTGGAGCCAACTCCCCAGTAACATTGTTGAAGCGACACCCTGGGATCCTTCAAGAAACAGATTCTAATAATAATAATACTAACAATCTTTAGTGTTATATAGCGCCTTTCACAGTGGACCACCATCACAAAGCAGTGTGTGAGCTATGCATCAGCTGCAGAGTCACTTGCAACAACGTCTCACCTGAAAGACGGAGCACAAGGAGGTGAAGTGACTTGCTCAAGGTCACACAATGAGTCAGTGGCTGAGCTGGGATTTGAACCGGGGACCTCCTGGTTACAAGCCTGTTTATTTAACCACTGGACCACACAGCCTCCTAAAAGGAACAATAAGCTCCTAACAACCAGGTTTGAGGACAAAATGACTCCTTGCTGATCAGTCTTTAAGAGAATGTTTTATAAAACACCAAACATACTTATTTAACGAAAAGAGAACTATAGTAACTTTCATCCACCATTCTTGAGATTAGAGAGATAGAATCATATAGCACTATATTTAAATAAATGCATTTCTTTTTCAGCTGCTACTAAGCAGAATCCTGTGTGCTGCCATGGACAGTGTGGAGATGGAATTTGTCCAGATTAAAGAGGAGTTCTCTGAACCTGAACTTGTCCCCTTTAGAGCGGAGGTCGCTGGGCTAGCTTCCCTCCTCATTAAACAGGAGCTCTGTGAGATGCAATGTGACAGCAGTCAGCCACAGGTCTCTGAGCACAGTGAATTGGAGATCTCTCAGACAGAAGAACCCCTTCCTGTGAAACAAGAAGAGGTGCTGGAAATTAACCATATTAAACAGGAGCCCCCTGAAGTAGAGTTTGACCACATGGAACCAGGGAAGGAAGAATCCGAGGACTTCAAACCAAACATCCCTGAGCTGGAGAGAATCTGTGTGAGAGAGCAAGGCGCTGGAGAGGAAGGCTCTCCCAACAGCATGCAAGGAGGTGGAAAGGAAGACGGGCAGTCACATTCAGAATGCAGTCTAGCAGGTGAGTGACTCCCAGTAGCTGTGACATTGTCATTCTAGATTGCGTGATAGTGTGGCAGAGAGGGAGGGAGGGAGCATGTGGGTTACATTACTAGCTATTTGTTTTTCCTTTACCACTCACACCAGTTCAGGATAGGACTCGCTACTGGTGATCTTAAGATACAGATATAAGCCTCTTTCACACGGGCACTCCTACCCGATTATACCAAGGGGGAGAAGAACTAAAGTACTGTATATAACATTAGAAATGTTCAGTGTCTAAATAGAGGGATATTATTGTACATGTGTAGCTTTATTAGGGGTGCTTGATTCCGCTTCATTTATTTTAGACTGTTAGACTTCTACAAATAGTTAGTTTAAACGTTCAAGTAAAAACATTGAGAGTGCTATATCTTTTTAAATAAATAGCTTTCTGTAAATGATCGCATAGCCTATATGTCTGTAAAAAGGTCTTCTGATTGTTCAGTGTTTTACCTCAGCTTTTCAGCTCTCCTTAAAAAATGCAGTTGATCCTGTTAAGTCGAGGTGCAGTCGGCACCCTCATTTCGTATTCGATTATCGTATAGACATTTATCAATGATTATCCATGCATTGAGGTTTTATTTTTCAAAATAAACAAACGTTAGTTTTTTTTTTTTAACAGACGCTCTAATAACTAAAACAGTGTTGTGCATAGTAGTTAAACAAAAAGGCACGACTTGCATTCAAATGAGAACACTTCAATTGTATAAAAAACAAATACAAAGGACTTACATTTAACAACTGAAAAGAATATGCGTGCGTCTGCATCAGATTAACATTGTAATAATAATTTAAAATACTGTATTTAACAGAAGTAATTTCTGAACTATGGTTGTTCAATACTGTTCACATTTTATGTCCAAAAGCAAAGCGTTTGAATTAATCTCACAAACCGTGACTAATGTAAAAATTGTACTAAATTCAGCTTATTTTTCTATAATATTGCCATATAATCCAAACACAACATGCTTTGAAACAAAAGGTAATTGGTAGATTTAATAGATAAAAATAGTGTTGCCTTAATTTTTAAATGAAGAAACCGTGCATCCAATAGGCCTGCTTGTGATTTGTCTTCTCCAAGACGAATGTAAAGGCTTGAAGTGTGTATCCTAGCAACGCGCTGATCTGCCGTACCAGCACACAAAGCAGCACACTCACACTCAAGGATTTAATGCAAACCAGCAAGACTAAAAATCTGGATCAACAAAACACATGAACTTGTTGAATCAGTTGCGATCGTCTCAGTAATCAACCATGGTATTGTGTTTTCAGCCAGAGTTTTATCGCGTTTCCTGCACTACCAGCCATGCACTTGCATTGTTGTTTGCCTGGGCTCCATCTCCTCCTCACTAGATCCAGCACCAGTAGTTATATTTTCATATATTTTGACATTGTTCCTGTGCTGCTGCTGTAACTAAGCACTGCAGAGCACAGTCTCCCTTTATATCACAATGTGCCCAGACAGCGCTTCGGTTATTTAGATCTCCCGAAGATAACATTGATAGTCATGAGAGCAAAAGCATGCTGGAAATTGCGAGGTGAATATCCAGTGACAACGATGTCACGTGACAAAGGTAGGAAATGGACAATGAAAGAAAACTCTGAGTAGCCGTTATTTGCAGACACCCTCCTGTTCTTAATATTTGAACTGCACATTTGACAAAGTTTAAACAATTAAGCAAAATTAAAAACATTTGACTCTTTGCTAATGTTTAACCGTTTAAATTTTAAATGATTAACACCCCTAAACGTAATGCTATTGAAAAATATATAATTGTAGGGTGTTTTAGAGGAAATAGACCCGAAACATTACAGGAGAACTCTGAGGGCAGATTTTGATCCCAGGACTCAGTTTCACCAGCGTCAGTCTTTACTGACTTTGCTTTTACACATAAAGTAAAGACTATAAAGAGTATGTAGCGGGGTTCTGAAAAATATAGCGTTCCACGTCCCCACGTGTTGCTACAACTGTTTAAATAACGTACCTGTCATTTCTTTTCATTCTTCACTTCCAGACAACTTTTAACACATGACTTTAGTCTGTTGCAAAGCTCTTTTAGAAATGTCTGCTCTAGTGCACTGAGGTTTGAGATCTGTGCTCTAAATCACTGCAGGAAGAGAGATCCATAAAACAGGGGTGAGTCTGAATAATCGAGTATTCTAAATGAAATTACTACTCAAAACAGTGTGATCAAGTTTCGAGTACTCGTTAATTTCTAAAACAAATGAAAAAAACTACACCCGAAAAAGCTTGGCATGGTATTTTGACAGAGGAGCAAGTTAAAAGTGATCAGCCACTACAATTGTCACCTCACTGATAACTGACAGGAGGCGGGGCTCTTCCTTACCTTGCTCTGCTATTGGCTAAGGGAGTGCATGAGCAGTGAAAATAGCATCTTTAAAAAAAAATGCAGTGCTTGGAAGTATTTTGAAAAAAGTTAAACGAGATCACCGTGCAATGTAATCTCTGCAGCACAAGCATTTCATATTGTAAATCAACAAGTACATTCTCAATCATCTAAAATGCCAGCACCCATCTGCTACTTTCGAAGAAAACACAGAATGTGGCAAAAAACAAGCAAGCAGTGCATCTTTTACTGTGTGCAGTGGGGATGTGAGGCGTCTCGACTGAAACAAGCAAGCAGTGCATCTTTTACTGTGTGCAGTGGAGATGTGAGGCGTCTCGACTGAAACAAGCAAGCAAGCAGTGCATCTTTTACTGTGTGCAGTGGGGATGTGAGGCGTCTCGACTGAAAAAAGGCTTTTTGTTTGTTAAGCTGTATCCACACCGGACGCAAGCAACACAAGCAAATCATTTAGAAGTCATTGCAGTCAAATGGGTGTATCCACACCAGCAGCGAGTGATGGCACTGCTGGACATCTTCTGATTGCGAAGGGAAGTAAGCATGATGTGTCTTTCATCTGCTGCAGTAAGTTTCCTTGGCCGACCACTGCGTCTACGGTCCTCAACGTTGCCCGTTTCTTTGTGTTTCTTCAAAAGAGCTTGGACAGCACATCTGGAAACCCCTGTCTGCCTTGAAATTTCTGCCTGGGAGAGACCTTGCTGATGCAGTATAACTACCTTGTGTCTTGTTGCTGTGCTCAGTCTTGCCATGGTGTATGACTTTTGACAGTAAACTGTCTTCAGCAACCTCACCTTGTTAGCTGAGTTTGGCTGTTCCTCACCTAGTTTTATTCCTCCTACCCAATTGTTTCTGTTTCAGTTAATGATTGTGTTTCAACCTACATATTGAATTGATGATCATTAGCACCTGTTTGGTATAATTGTTTAATCATACACCTGACTATATGCCTACAAAATCCCTGACTTTGTGCAAGTGTACCTAGAAGAATTGATGCTGTTTTGAAGGCAAAGGGTGGTCACACCAAATATGGATTTGATGTAGATTTTTCTTCTGTTCACTCACTTTGCATTTTGTTAATTGATAAATATAAACTATTAACATGTCTATTTTTGAAAGCATTCTTACTTTACAGCATTTTTTCACACCTGCCTAAAACTTTTGCACAGTACGGTATATATATATATATATATATATATATAATATATATATATATATATATATATATATATATATATATATATATATATATATATATATATACAGTGCCGTCCTATCCCACAACTTCCAAGTGAAAGAAATATTCTGGAAATTTGTAGAAAATTAATTAAAAAATAAAAACTGAAATAGCTTGTTTGGATAAGTGTCCACCCCGCTTGTAATAGCAATCCTAAATTAGCTCAGGTGTAACCAATAGCCTTCAAAATCACACACCAAGTTAAGTGGCCTCCACCTGTGTTAAATTGTAGTGATTTCTGGATAAATTCAGCAGTTTCTGTAGGTTCCCTCTGCTGGGTAGTGCATTTCAAAGCAAAGACCATGAGCACCAAGGCGCTTTCAAAAGAACTCTGGGACAAAGTTGTTGAAAGGCACAGATCAGGGGATGATAAAAAAAATATCAAAGGCCTTGAATATCCCTTGGAGCACGGTCAAGACGATTATTAAGGAGTGGAAGGTGTATGGCACCACCAAGACCCAGCCTAAATCAGGCCGTCCCTCCAAACTGGATGACTGAGCAAGGAGACTGATCAGAGAGGCTACCAAGAGGCCAATGGTAACTTTGCAAGAGCTACAGGCTTTTATGGCCAAGACTGGTCAAAGTGTGCATGTGACAACAATATCCCAAGCACTCTGCAAATCTGGCCTGTATGGTAGGGTGGCAAGAAGGAAGCCGTTACTCAAGAAAGCCCACCTTGAATCCCATTTGAAGTATGCAAAAAAAACACGCAGGAGATTCTGTAGCCATGTGGCAAAAAGTTTTTTGGTCTGACAAAACTAAAATGGAACTTTTTGGCCTAAATTCAAAGCGTTATGTTTGGCACAAACCCAACACAGCACATCACCCAAAGAACACCATCCCTACTGTGAAGCATGGTGGTGGCAGCATCATGTTATGGAGATGTTTCTCATCGGCAGGGACTGGGGCACTTGTCAGGATAGAAGGGAAAATGAATGGAGCAAAGTATAGAGAAGTCCTTGAGGAAAACCTGCTGCCCTCTGCAAGAAACCTGAAACTGGGACAGAAGTTCACCTTTCAGCATGACAACGAACCAAAGCACACAGCCAAATCTACACTGGAGTGGCTAAGGAACAAAAAGGTAAATGTCATCAAGTGGCCCCGTCAGAGCCCAGACCTAAATCCAATCGAAAATTTCCATCAACGCTCCCCAAGGAACTTGACAGAGCTTTAACAGTTTTGTAAAGAAGAATGGTCAAATATTGCCTAATCTAGGTGTGCAAAGTTGGTAGAGACCTATCCCAACAGACTCACAGCTGTAATTGCTGCCAAAGGTGCTTCCACCAAGTATTAACTCAGAGGGTTGGAGACTTATCCAATTATGATCTTCCAGTTTTGTATTTGTAATATATCATCTTTTTCTCAATAAAAAAAAACAGTGTGGAGTATGGTGTGTAGATAAGTGGAAAAAATCCTCATTTAAATGCATGAAACTCTGAGGCACTGACACAACAAAATGTGAAAAAAGTTCAAGGGGGTGTAGACTTTCCATAGGCACTGTACATAAGAACATAAGAAAGTTTACAAACGAGAGGAGGCCATTCAGCCCATCTTGCTCGTTTGGTTGTTAGTAGCTTATTGATCCCTGAATCTCATCAAGCAGCTTCTTGAAGGATCCCAGGGTGTCAGCTTCAACAACATTACTGGGGAGTTGGTTCCAGACCCTCACAATTCTCTGTGTAAAAAAGTGTCTCCTATTTTCTGTTCTGAATGCCCCTTTATCTAATCTCCATTTGTGACCCCTGGTCCTTGTTTCTTTTTCAGGTCAAAAAAGTCCCCTGGGTCGACATTGTCTATACCTTTTAGGATTTTGAATGTTTGAATCAGATCGCCTGCAAATATCTTATTATTCGAAATTCCCACCCCTAACAAAAAACGTGAGTGTTGTGTTTGTTCGTTTGTCTAGTAAACTGTTTGTTTGTTTCTAAGACTACTAACACGATCCGGAGCTGTAGCCACAGGCCAGCATCAAACCCGGACACCAGCACTTCCCTCACCACAACAAATTGTATTACACACCACGAGCACTAAAATCACTCACTAAAGAACTGTGTCTGTGTTTTGTGTGACGTGTGGGTGTTAAAAGAACGGGACTTTTTGTTACGGGTCAAACCCGGGGATTCTAATTCAAGTGATACACGTTACTGTATCACTTTACAACAGTATTATTTACAGCTGATTGCCGTCAGCCTCTGGACATTGTGAAACCAATACACACCCTTGCACCTGGATATAATTGTGTCTGTTTTCTTGCACCTGGATATAATTGTCTGTCTGTTTTCTTCTGCACTGCTGCATTGCCTTGACCTGCACTCACTTACCCACTTTGCCACAGCGTCCCTATGTGTGGTTTCTGCTAATACTTTCTAAGGACCTGTCACTGTTATGAGTAATTAGAGGTTGAGGAGTCGAAACTTTCATTCTTGGTATATTCGAATATCTTATTATTCGAAATTCCCACCCCTAACAAAAAACCTTAAGTGCTCTGTTTTTTCTGTTCCATACCACATCATGGATCGCTGTTGCTGTGTTACCTGACAATGTTGGCAATAATCCTGACGCTATCAGTGCACTAGGGTGGGCATTTTGAGAAGAGCTTTGAAACATGCTTTAAAGTTATGTGTAAAAAGTTGTCATGATGTTAGCATTGAAAATAAATGACAGGTACGTTATTTAAACAGTATTATTATTATCATTCTTCTTCTTCTTCTTCTTCTTCTTCTTCTTATTTATTTCTTAGCAGACACCCTTATCCAAGGCGACTTACAGTCGTAATCAAAATACAGTTCTAGCAACACATGGGGATGTGGAACGCTATATTTTTTGGAACCCGCTACTTACTCTAAGTTTTTAACTTTAAGCTGGTGTAACGCAGTGCAAGCCCCCACCGCTGAAATTCATATGCTTTAATCCACTCCTCCACCATTGTTGAACTCCATGGCAGTGCTTGACAACACAGTGGGGCTCGGGCACAGAAATATCACGCGTGCACGTCCAGCGATCTTTGAGAAACTGCCCCTGCACAGGGGATACACAATTCTATGGGGTACAGAAATCTGCATAACACCCGTCAGGACAATTTGATTTTGAGATGCATGCCTCGGTTTGAATGTCAGTGAAGTCAAGTTTTACCTGTATATCTAGTTTGCCTATGTGTTAATCTGGCCCTGCACATGCCCTGAGAGTTGGTTCATACATCACTGCAGATGAATGCGATACATCCAGCGCAGACCACATGCAATTTCAGGTCACAGACGCATGAGAAAAGGCTGTACGACTTTCCAAAAAAGACGCATGTCGCAAGAGTGTGTGTGACCTGTCACATAGGGTCAGAGACCCTTGACTCCAACCACAAATTATGTCTGTTTTGCATTATGAACCATAATGCAAGTCTGAATTATGAACCAACCTTAAGCCTACAAGCAGTCCGTCTTACTTTCTTTCCTGTTCATGTTTTCCAGGTTCCAGTCCAGCAGCTAAAGCGAGGGCAGGCGGTGGAGAATATCCTGACTGTGGTAAAGGTTTAACGCAGTTAGGGCATTTAAACAAAACCCAGCGAACTCACACAGGCGAGAAACCGTATTGCTGCACTGACTGTGGGAAGAGTTTCAGTCATTCAAACAGCCTTGTTTTACACCAGCGAATTCACACAGGAGAGAAACCGTATCACTGCTCTGACTGTGGGAAGAGTTTCAGTCAGTCAAACAGCCTTGTTTTTCACCAGCGAACTCACACAGGAGAGAAACCGTATCGCTGCTCTGACTGTGGGAAGAGTTTCAGTCGGTCAAACAGCCTTGTTTTACACGAACGAACTCACACAGGAGAGAAACCGTATCACTGCTCTGACTGTGGGAAGAGTTTCAGTCGGTCAAACAGCCTTGTTTTACACGAACGAACTCACACAGGAGAGAAACCATATCACTGCTCTGACTGTGGGAAGAGTTTCAGTCGGTCAAACAGCCTTGTTTTACACCAGCGAACTCACACAGGAGAGAAACCATATCACTGCTCTGACTGTGGGAAGAATTTCAGTCGGTCAGGCAGCCTTGTTTCACACCAGCGAACTCACACAGGAGAGAAACCGTATCGCTGCTGTGACTGTGGGAAGAGTTTCAGACAGTTAGGCAGCCTTGTTTCACACCAGCGAACTCACACAGGAGAGAAACCGTATCACTGCTCTGACTGTGGGAAGAGTTACAGTCAGTTAGGAAGCCTAAAAGGACACCAGCGAACTCACACAGGAGAGAAACCGTATCACTGTTCTGACTGTGGGAAGAGTTTCAGTTGGCCAGACAGCCTTGTTTCACACCAGCGAACTCACACAGGAGAGAAACTGTGTCTCTTAAACAAGCCCTTCCAAAACACCAGTGAATTCAGAGGAGAGAAACCTTAAAGACTGTTTTGTGTATCACTCTTAACCCTTTGCGGTCCATTTTTTCAGCATGTATGTTTTGTGTATCACGCTTAAGAGCATGCATTTTAAATTATAAAAATGCAAATCCACTCTCTTGCTCTCTGTCAAAGTGGGCGGTGACGCTGACACGTCACAAGAGTCTTCTCTGCTGTCAGTTTAACTCAGGCTGTCAATGCAGTCAGTGCCTGGGAGCGAGAATATGCAGAAAGGAAACTATTCCACACCTCATCTGATGGACGAGTTGGGAGAAATCAATAACTCAGTGTGGAAATTAGTTTCAGAGTTTAACATTTGAACTTCATTAACTTGAAAATAAATAAATTGATGGGAATGAGTATCCAGACCCCTGATGTAGCATCCCAGAGACGAGACTGCAGCGTCCTTACTGGGCAACCGCCTGGAGGATGGGTCTTGGAAATTCATCACTATTCAAAAACGTATGAAAACTGATAATGTTGCATGACTGTATTATGACATGAATGAGTGAATATTGCGTGACGTGTCGCTTTGCAGCGTGCATTGTCCATGCTTGTGTTTGTGTTGCTTTTGTAAAGTGCCCCGAGTAATAGCAGTGCAGCAGGCATGTGTACGGATCTTGGGTACAGAAAGTCATAGCGGTTTCATCCCTGGCTCTTTCTTGCTCTTTTGTAATATCTTGCACTTGGTGACAAATTCCCAATGAAAATGTAGCTGAGCTATGACTATTAATCAGGGTTCGTACGCTAGTCTGGAATACTGGAAAAAGTATGGAAAAATGCAAAACTGATTTCCAGGGCTTGAAAATGCTTGAAAAACCACATCTCCGTTATGAAAGTCTTGAAAAAGTCTGGAATTTTACTAGCATCACGGGAGAATGAAAATGATTCTGCGATTACTTTTATTATTAATAATAATTGATCTCTAAAGCGGGTCAGCAGCTCTAGCAGTAACTGTCTAGACAGTTTACTAGTAGCAGCTATGTTGCTTGTGACCAAATTCTGTGAGGATTGCCCCGTGTAACACCCCTGACAACGCCCTGACAACTCAAAAGCAATCCTATCCAGTCAGTGCACTGGTATATGTCACATGACTGTCTGCTCCAGTGAAACGAAGGGTAAAATGGAGTCTACGACAGCCAAGGCTATGATTTTTTAAACAAAGTTACAGACTGGAATTACAAGCTACTGTACTCTGCTCACCGAGATTCACATTGTGTTATCTTGTTGTTACCTTTATTAAATCATTAATGTTATTTCCCAACCCAGGAAAAAAAAAATCGAATACGATAGTTAGGGTGTATTCAAACTGGGTTCATTTCAAACATCCTCAGTTCGGTTCGTTTGTTTTGAAGCAATGTATCAATGTGCTAGCTGTTCACACTTGCCTTGTATACAAACGTACTGAGTTCGTTTGGAAATTAACTGGGGCTCATTTTCGTGGTTCACTTCCATGATTTCCCAGGACTCAGTTCACTTGTGTTCATATTGAAATAATCAGGGCAGCAGTGTGGAGTAGTGGTTAGGGCTCTGGACTCTTGACAGGAGGGTTGTGGGTTCAGTCCCAGGTGGGGACACTGCTGCTGTACCCTTGAGCAAGGTACTTTACCTAGATTGCTCCAGTAAAAACCCACCTGTATAAATGGGGAATTGTATGTAAAAATAATGTGTAAAAAAAAAATTATAATAATTTTATGTAAAAATAATGTGATACCTTGTAACAATTGTAAGTCGCCCTGGATAAGAGTGTCTGCTAAGAAATAAATAATAGTAATAACCATCGGATGTTTACATTTTCTGGCATTGCTTCTTCACACTATGTAAATATTCAAATACAATAGTAGTACAGTAGCTACTGTATATATTGTTTAATATTTTGCTTTTTTTCATTTATATAAAATCCTTGTATATTGGAAAAAAAAAGAACTATGGTATTGTAATAATGACAACAGATATACAGGAATGTATTGTTTAGGGATATAGCTCCTCGTGTAAAACATTAGCATAGAGTGTGTACAGCGATAAATAAATAAATTGTGTTTTATTTCATTTATGCAAGACAACAGCGAACACGTAATTCATACCTGGAAACTATCTGGCAAACTCTGAGACTGACATCCTACTGCATAGCATTGTTTTCTTTCTTTAAGTTTACTAAACCAAAATCAGGAACATGTAATAATTGCAGCACTGGTAAACATATTCACGTACACACCAAGCATAACTTTAACAAACAGACGTTTGTTTAAAACTGGACAACGAGCCAAAAACGGAATGTTTAACTTGCATACTGTACTATATTGTATAATAAAGTTGGTGCTTGCACACTCCCTCGCACAACATCGTATACAGTGATCCACATGCAGCTGTATTTTCTGCAAATGTGATTTTTTTTTCCCAATGTCAATGATGAATCATGAAAGCGATTGGAGGCAGTTGACATCATTTAACATGAACTTGAACAATTCTACAAAAATAAAGAAAAGCTTTTTTTTTTTTTTTTTTTTTTAAAAAAAGAGGTTATAGCAATCGCACCAGCCAACCAGAGCTACGGTAATTTTAATAAATTCCCAGGTATGTTGATATTACAGCAAATACATTGGGTTTTGTCAGTCTGATTTTTAAATTTTTTTCTGATCACATTTCTAACAATGCCATTGTTTCCCCCGTTGTCCATATCACTCATCTGGACATTTTTACCACCTGTTTGTGTATGCAGTAACTGTACGCTACTGTACAGCCAAATCTACCGGGTTTGTTTCCTGTTTGCAAAAGAACCGAGACCGTCCAGTGTTCACATTCATGTTTTTTAAGCGAACCGAACTCAGTTCTTTTGCCAAACGGTCTGAGACGATCTCTTCTAGTGGTCTCAGTTCAGTTCAGTTCGGTTTGTTTGCCAATCAAACTTTGATGTTCACACTGCTCTCCAAACGAACCGAACCGTACTGAGTACGATAAAAAGCTCCAGTGTGAACAGGCCCTTATTATCACTGACTCGGATTAAAAAAATAAATAAACTCTTTCTGCAGCCCCTTGGTTTGTACAAATGTAGCATGTTAACATCGCTTTTTTCATTTCATTAATGTGATTAATAAAATGTACCGGTAATTTTATTTTAAATGTATGGTGCTTGCCTGTAACTTACAGTACCGAGTGCAGCAACTGTCTCGGGTCCAAACCGTCAGCTGAGTGTACTATTTACATCCTCGCTATATGGCCTTCATTATACGATTAAATACTGATTTTAAAATCAAACTGCTGCTGATGTTGGCTCGTTATGCCTTATGCAACCGGCACGGCAAAGCAACATTGATTTTTTTTTTTTCTTTAAATAATGAACCAAGATTTAAATTAACTTTTGCAATTGAAACAAAACAGTTTATATTGTTTGTTTTGGGTTGTCCTTTTACTATAGTGAACAAAAGGCTTTGGATCCAAACAGGGTTGTTATAGCGAGGGTGTGCTGTATTTAGTGTTTGACTTGTATGTTTAATATACCACACTTGCACATTTGTTATTTCATTTTTGTTATTTTTCACCTCCCATAGTGTTCAACATTTAACAGAGGGTGTAAAGAAGTTTGGCTCAGAATCCAATCTCATCCCTTACAGAAAAGTACTATACTGCATGTATACTTGTGCCAAAATTGTCTGCTTTTAGTATACTATTGGTACCATTATACTATCATATTTTGGCACATGTATACTTGCAGTATACAACTTATTGTATTATTTTTGTAAATAATCAACATAGTTCTCAAATATTGGACATTTCTTGGATTGTATCTTACTTCTCTTTTGCATACCTGCATTGTCTCTTGCTAGATATGCACCTCCAGATTCTGACAAATACTTTTAGAAAACCAGGAGCAACTTCTGCTCTGAATCAAAAAGTTATAATGCTCTGCGGCTGCCCGTCTATGTGGATAACTATTGAAAAACTAGTAGAAACTAAAAACACAAGTCTGGGAAAAACAAATGACAGTCTAGAAAAAAGTATGGAATTTTGATGTTTGAAAAAGTGTATTTTAAGGTTGGGGTGGAGGGGATGGGTTAGGAGAGTTATTTTCTTTCTTTCTAATATTATATAGATGAATTGTTTTTATTATGTATGAGATATTTGCTCCCTGTGTTGTCATGAATTTGTATATATTGTAGATGTGTGTATGTGGGATTTTAACTGAAACCTCTGAGCCCTCATCATTTCATTCTGCAATGAATTCTCATCCTCAGCAGTTTCATTTCTATGCACTTTAGAATTTGGTCTTCCATATTATTTTTTTTATTCTAAATCCACAAGCGTTTGTCCCGGATGACCACTCCCGTGATGATCGCCGCTGCCATGACAACCTATGACATCACCCGCACGTTCTGTATACTTCAGAACACTGAGTCATTTTTTGTAATACAGTATTAACACTTTATTGTTTTCACAAAATAACATAAATACGATTATCAGCTCAGCTGCTAGTGTGTACTAAACACAAGCTCAAATATTCCAGTTCCACTCCAGTCTCTGGTAATGCAGCACTATTCCAGTTCCACTCCAGTCTCTGGTAATGCAGCGCTATTCCAGTTCCACTCCAGTCTCTGGTAATGCAGCACTATTCCAGTTCCACTCCAGTCTCTGGTATTGCAGCGCTATTCCAGTTCCACTCCAGTCTATGGTAATGCAGCGCTATTCCAGTTCCACTCCAGTCTCTGGTAATGCAGCGCTATTCCAGTTCCACTCCAGTCTCTGGTAATGCAGCACTATTCCAGTTCCACTCCAGTCTCTGGTAATGCAGCACTATTCCAGTTCCACTCCAGTCTCTGGTAATGCAGCACTATTCCAGTTCCACTCCAGTCTCTGGTAATGCAGCTCTATTCCAGTTCCACTCCAGTCTATGGTAATGCAGCACTATTCCAGTTCCACTCCAGTCTCTGGTAATGCAGCACTATTCCAGTTCCACTCCAGTCTCTGGTAATGCAGCACTATTCCAGTTCCACTCCAGTGTGCTGCACACGGCTGGAGAGCTCAATCCCCTCTGCTGACTGCTCCTGATCCTGATCCGAGGTTTTCCTGAGACAGATGTCAGAGACACACAAGGAGGGCTCAGAGTTTAACTGCAGCAATAACAGAAGCTTTAAAGGATGATGACACGTCTAGGCTTCAGAGGAATCAAGTCCCATTGAAATCACAGAGTGCATTTCAGGGTAAGGAGCAGCTGTGTATCAACTGTAAAGACACTCTGTGGAGGCAGCAGCTTTGTGACATTACTGACAAAGGGTTATTACACTATGTAACACAATTTTTGTTCCTGGGTAGTAAGTGTTATTTCCTAATTGCTTATGCCTCAAAAGTATAGAAAATGGCTGCTATTCCCCACAAACTTTGCTTTTGTGACCAGGACAGTGATATTTTGAAATTTACCTATTTCCAATGAGAAAACGGGCGAATTTGTGTCTTTTCGTTCACATAAAGTCAGAAAAAAACAACATATGAATCCAAATTAACATGTATTTATACTAAAGTAATACAAAAATGACTACAAAAGATTTAGAAGTGAGTAGTTTTTCGAGATTTACGATTATATTGTAAATCACTTTCACCAATCAGCCCCCAAATGTAGTCTCCCATCATGTTCTTGTTATACTGTCCTTCATTGACAGCTCATCCAGGAGCCTCAAAGCCATGCTGCTCCATAATGGTAACAAGTACCTGTCTCTTCCCCTGGCTCACTCGGTGCACCTCAAAGAGGATTACAACAGCATCAAGACCTTGCTGGATGCCTTGAAGTATGATGAGTACGGCTGGGACCCCCGGAAGGTGCTAATGCCACCACTGCACATCAAATTGGGCCTTATGAAACAATTTGTCAGAGCTCTAGATAAGGAGTTGGCAGCCTTCAAGTACCTTCAAGACTTCTTCCCTAAGCTGTCTGAGGCAAAGGTCAAAGCCGGTGTCTTCGTCGGACCACAGATAAAGAAGATCCTGGAGTGCAATGAATTCCCCAAGAAACTCACTAGTAAGGAGAAAGCGGCTTGGAACAGCTTTGTCGCAGTGGTTCGGGGCTTCCTGGGCAATCACAAGGCCGAAAACTATGTGGAGCTGGTTGAGACTCTGGTGAAGAACTACGGCACAATGGGCTGTATGATGTCCCTCAAAGTCCATATCCTTGATGCTCATCTTGATAAATTCAAGGAGAACATGGGAGCGTACTCGGAGGAGCAAGGCGAGCGCTTCCACCAGGATATACTGGACTTTGAACGCCGCTACCAAGGACAGTATAACGAGAACATGATGGGAGACTACATTTGGGGGCTGATTCGTGAAAGTGATTTACAGTATAATCGTAAATCTCGAAAAACTACTCACTTCTAAATCTTTTGTAGTCATTTTTGTATTACTTTAGTATAAATACATGTTAATTTGGATTCATATGTTGTTTTTTTCTGACTTTATGTGAACGAAAAGACACAAATTCACCCGTTTTCTCATTGGAATTAGGTCAATTTCAAAATATCACTGTCCTGGTCACAAAAGCAAAGTTTGTGGGGAATAATAGCCATTTTCTATACTTTTGAGGCATAAGCAATTAGGAAATAACATTTACTACCCAGGAACCAAAAAAAAAAAAAATTTGTTACACGGTGTTATCAATACTCTAGATTGAAAAATCAAAGAATAACGATGATGAGTCCAGTATCTCGGTAGATGTTTATGATCTGGAAACCACCAAAAAACACATGAACCCAGTATAGCATCTTAGGACACAGGTCTAAGTGAAGGGTACCGTTAGAGTTTGTAAGAGGGATTCTTAAAGAGCGAATCAGAAAGTTTCCATCTCCATTTTCAGTGCTGTAAAGGATGATGACAGGTAGAGATAGCGAGTGCTGCCCCCTGTCTGTACACATACTGGATAATACTGGCTTACCTTGACTTACCACCAGCGAGACACGGGGAACCTGGAAAAATATATACAGATTGTTCACTTTCTTTCTTATAATTGTGTTAACAAAAATAAATACAAACTTCCAAAATGTGTATTTTGTAAATCAACTGTGCATATTTAATGAGGACATAGTTCATTAAGAAATCATTATCTCTAAGACTGGGCTGTGCTGTTTAAGAAGAAGCCTGCATGTGTGCTGTGACAGGCCAGGTGACATGTTTGCACTGACTGGGAGTCTCACCTTGGATCCTGCAGTATTGAAGGAGCAGCAGAGTGAACACAATGAAATGAATCAGATTCAGGAATTTTTTCGTGACTCAGACTCGGACTCAACCTTGTGTGACTCAGATTCGAACATTCGGGCTCTGTGTCTGAGATATTAATGGCGAGTCCTTTTTTATTTTCTATTACACAATTAATATTAGTTACTAGGAAACTGTGCACAATAAAAAACCACCCAACAAAACATTAACCCTGTTGTCTTTGCAGCCAATCATAGTAAGAATAAGAATTTGGAAGTGAGTTAGGTTGTAGCATAGACAAAACACACACAAATCCAACTGCAACTATCCCAGACCAAGGTTTTTTCCTCATTTGGATTAGGTTTTATAAGGAATAACTAATGACAGCATGGTAAAACAAGTAATTATTTGACTTTAAAAATGAGCCTCCCTTTTTACTACTTTAAACCATCTTCTAAAGTTTAAGCACTGTAGAAATAAATTTTAAAAACTATTAGCAAGCAACATTAATTAATTCACCCGGTAAATTCAATGTAAAACTAGGCATTAAAGTCTCAAATTGCTCTCCCTGTCAAACAGGCAGATATATCAGACTGATATGACAAAAGGACTGATAGCAAAAAAAAGAATGACAAACCAACAATACCCCTTAATTCACCAAAATGAAAATGATGTATTACGGATGCAGGAAAAACACATTAACAATATGTTGTTCACACTTATCATGTTTTATTCCATTGAGAAACTACAGAAAAGGGGAAATACATCATTATAATATTTTTTTTTCGTGTAAAAGAGAAAAGTTAAAAATACATTATATGAAATTATATGACCTGAAACACATGCATCATTGCATTACAGACTTACTAAAAGTCCAAATGCAATAAAAGTGAAACACAACACTTCTGTTTTGCAAAACAAATAATACTAAATGTTCTAATTAATAACACAGCATATATACAGTTCCGGCAATGTCTAAATCAGATTTGCACATTTTACCTGAATTGAAGTCAAAGTAAATGCTATAGTCAGTGGTGAAAGTAACTAATTTCTTACCGGTGTCGCGTTGTTTTCAGGTACATGTTAAAGTGGTACTCAGCGCACTGCGCTTGCTTACGCATGCCTAAACAACTTCTGCTAAGTAGGGAAGCACCCATTAAAATCTGGTACGTTATGCTGTTTTCGTTTTTACATTTTTAAATAGAATGTATCATATTTTCCAGTCTTACATTGTGTTTATGTAATTTATTGTATTTTTGCACCATCATAAAGGTATGTGAATATTATTTATCATATGCAATACATTGGGTCTTATAATTTTTTTTTTACTCGTGCAACTTTGTGGTGGACTTCTCGAATTGTTTTTTTCTTTTTAGAGAAACTGAGTTTCCAGTTTGTTTGCAAAAAACAGTAAAATGAATGGTAAATGTACCTCATTTTGACAACACACCCATCAGATCTCAATTGATTGCACCTATACCAAAATCTGACTATGTACCACTTGCAACATGACAGCACACCACGTTCTGACCTTTCATGGGTCACGTTTTGTTACGCGTACCATGATGTACCACTTTAACACTACTCCATGTGTCAATGGCATGTTTCCAAGCTGTGGCGCAGCCGCTTTTTGAGCTCTGTGCAGCACCCCCGGGCCAAACCGGACCTCCCGATCCGCACAGGTCCGGGCGAGCCTACCGTTCAGCTGGTTGCTTAGCAATGCGTCTCATGCTGCGCATCGCAGTGGATTTCTCCGAAGCGCGCACACACACACACACACACACACACACTCCACAAACCAGTTACAGGGCTCCCTGTGACACTTGCATTTATGCTAATTCACTTCCCTGGAGTAAGCAAATGTCTTGCCACATTTTGTACAGTTGAATGGCTATTCTAATGTGCGAGTTCTCTGGTGCCGGCTAAGACTTTGTAACCATCTAAAACTCTTCCCACACTCCGTACAGTGATGCAGCTTCTCTCCAGTGTGAATTAGCTGGTGTTTTTGTAAGCTTCCTAACTGACTGAAACTCTCCCCACAGTCAGATCAGTGATATGGCTTCTCTCCAGTGTGAATTTGCTGGTGTGTTTTTAGTGTTCCTAACTGACTGAAACTCTCCCCACACTCAGTACAGTTATATGAATTTTCTCCTGCATGAAGTCGCTGGTGTGTTTTTAGGTGTCCTAACTGACGGAAGCTCTTCTCACAGTCAGAACAGTGATACGGCTTTTCTCCAGTGTGAATTCGCTGGTGTGTTTTTAGGTATCCTGACTGTCTGAAACTCTTCCCACATTCAGAACAGTGATATGGTTTCTCTCCTGTATGAATTCGCTGGTGTGTTTTTAGGCTTCCTAACCGACTGAAACTCTCCCCACAGTCAGAACAGTGATACGGCTTCTCTCCAGTGTGAATTTGCTGGTGGGATTTTAGTGTTCCTAACGCACTGAAACTCTCCCCACAGCCAGAACAGCGATATGGCTTCTCTCCAGTGTGAATTCGCTGGTGTATTTTTAGTGTTCCTGACCGGCTGAATCTCTCTCCACAGTCAGAACAGTAATATGGCTTCTCTCCAGTGTGAATTCGCTGGTGTCTTTTTAGACCTTGTAATGCTGTGAAACTCTTCCCACACTCAGCACAGTGATGTGGTTTCTCTCCTGTATGAATTTGCTGGTGTGTTTTTAGGCTTTCTAACCAACTGAAACTCTCCCCACAGTCAGAGCACTGATACAGCTTCTCTCCAGTGTGAATTCGCTGGTGTGTTTTTAGGCTTCCTAACCAACTGAAACTCTTCCCACACTCAGAGCAGTGATGTGGTTTCTCTCCTGTATGAATTTGCTGGTGTGTTTTTAGGCTTCCTAACCAACTAAAACTCTCCCCACAATCAGAGCAATTATACGGCTTCTCTCCAGTGTGAATTCGCCGATGTATTTTTAGGTTTCCAAACCGACTGAAACTCTCCCCACAGTCAGCACAGTGATGCAGCTTTTCTCCTGTGTGAATTCGCTGGTGTGCTTTTAGGCTTCCTAAACGACTGAAACTCTTCCCACAGTCAGTACATTGATATCGTTTCTCTCCAGCCTCCTCATTAATAAGGACAGGCTCCAGTTCAGTCTCTTCTTTAATGTGGACAGGCTCCAGTTCAGTCTCTTCTTTAATGTGGACAGGCTCCAGTTCAGTCTCTTTTTCTTTAATGTGGACAGGCTCCAGTTCAGTCTCTTCTTTCATGTGGACAGGCTCCAGTTCAGTCTCTTCTTCTTTAATGTGAACAGGCTCCAGTTCAGTCTCTTCTTTAATGTGGACAGGCTCCAGTTCAGTCTCTTCTTTAATGTGGACAGGCTCCAGTTCAGTCTCTTCTTCTTTAATGTGAACAGGCTCCAGTTCAGTCTCTTCTTTAATGTGGACAGGCTCCAGTTCCGTCTCTTCTTTCATGTGGACAGGCTCCAGTTCAGTCTCTTCTTTCATGTGGACAGGCTCCAGTTCAGTCTCTTCTTTAATGTGGACAGGCTCCAGTTCAGTCTCTTCTTTAATGTGGACAGGCTCCAGTTCAGTCTCTTCTTTCATGTGGACAGGCTCCAGTTCAGTCTCTTCTTTCATGTGGACAGGCTCCAGTTCAGTCTCTTCTTTAATGTGGACAGGCTCCAGTTCAGTCTCTTCTTTAATGTGGACAGGCTCCAGTTCAGTCTCTTCTTTAATGTGGACAGGCTCCAGTTCAGTCTCCTCTTTAATGTGGACAGGCTCCAGTTCAGTCTCTTCTTCTTCAATGTGGACAGGCTCCAGTTCAGTCTCTTCTTCATTAATGTGGACAGGCTCCAGTTCAGTCTCTTCTTTAATGTGGACAGGCTCCAGTTCAGTCTCTTCTTTAATGCGGACAGGCTCCAGTTCAGTCTCTTCTTCTTTAATGTGGACAGGCTCCAGTTCAGTCTCTTCTTTAATGTGGACAGGCTCCACTTCAGGCATCTCCTGTTTAATGCGGACAGGTACCAATTCCAGAACCTTCTCCTGTTTAATGTAAACAGACTCCATCTTTGATCCTTGGCTTTCACCAAGATAAGGCAGTCCTGAAAGCAGAAAATGAAATTAAGTAAGAACCTTCAGGTTCAAGAAAACATTTCCTTCAATTGCTTTGATACCATCAACCAAACAACCACAAAGATGAATGATGAGGACAAAATACTTTGTAACATTTAGTTTTTTAATGGGAAAGTATGCTGGAATAATGGGAGAATAGCACTTTGCTCTGTGAGAGACTGAAACAGTAAATGGGACACTGCCTTGATCTGAAAGCGGGTCCTGGTTTCCACGTCGCTGCACGAAACGAACGGAAGCATAGCCAGCAGCTGGGCCTAAGGTCATGTACTAGCCGTCCACAAGAATTGCAACGAGAAGAACACTTCTACGAACTACATAACTTTTCAATTGCAACACATTCTCTGAACCGAGTTGCGTCTGGTCAATACTACTGTTTCCAGTGGGAAAACTCCTGACAAGTCAAAGATAATGCTGCAAGACTATTGGAAAATCAACAAGTTGATCTCCATTTGAAAAGAACTATTTGTTTATTGCGAGCCGATGCAATATAATGCATACTTCAAGCAAAGTATAGTCTTCATTCATTGGAACTTCAGATCCAGAGAGAGATTCATCACCAAAGAAGATTGACTACTTTGTTGAAAAACGATAAGTATTCAACATATCAAATATTGTATGACTCGAGAAATTAACTGTAGTTAATGCTATCAAGTTTTTGATAAACTGTTCTAGTAACAGAATATAACTTCCTGTTTTAGTGTGAAAGAAATGTATTTTGTTTGTTGAAATGTGTAACTCAAAGGAGTTGCCTCAAATGCAAAGAATTTGATCATCGCCCCATTTCTGAGTAAATTTGAATATATAATCAATTGAGATTGATAACATTAGTTTGGTAGATCACGTCTACGTTGAACAGGGATTTGTTTTTGTAATTCATGTATTTGCTTTGGTTCCCTTACACAGATGTATACAGTACTATGAGATTACAAGAACACAGTTTAAGTTACTGTGAAAGAAGCCGTTCAAGGGGAGGGGACAATTTCACCCCCCAGGTGACCAAGGAAGTGCAACACTATCTGAAAGCAAGGCTTATAAACTGGTGTTTATTTTCACCAAGTGTAGTACCACAGATATCCTGTATTTAAAAAAATAATTAATTTAAAAAAAAAACTTGTTCCCTATAAAAATGCGTTTCTTTCATGTAGCAATACAAAAAAAAAAAACTAAAAAAAAAACTGGGTCTCCCTCAGTGTTTTAAATTAAACTAGAAGAATAAAACTAGTAAAGGCAACAAAGATGTACTTAATTGAAAGTGTATTTTAAAATGATTTCAAGCATATTAAAGAAGGTAAGAAAAGCAGTTTGCAATCAAATATGGCTTTTTCTTTTAAATATTTGAATCAGTTAATCAAAGTGACCAGTAGATGGCAGAAATTATCCTTTTATCTTTCCCCATGCACTCCACCAATCCAGTTTATTTTCTTGCATATTAATAACACTGCTATTAGATTTCCATTATGTTATTATTTTCCAGAAATTATTCTTAGGATTCACATGTAAAACAGAGACTGTGAAACAATTCACAATTGGTCAATCTGGTGTTGCGTGCTGTCAGAAAGGGTGGAAGCTTGAAACATCCTGCGGGGGAAAAAAGCTACATTATTCGTAGTATTATTATTATGATAATAATGCTGGTAATAATGATCTAGTAGTTCTCATGCTGACATCATTGTATTGGTATAATTGCAGCAGTGTGGAGTAGTGGTTAAGGCTCTGGACTCTTGACCGGAGGGTTGTGGGTTCAATCCCAGGTGGGGGACACTGCTGCTGTACCCTTGAGCAAGGTGCTTTACCAAGATTGCTCCAGTAAAAACCCAACTGTACAAATGGGTAATTGCATGTAAAAAAAATAGTCATAGATGTATAATGTGAAATAATGTGATATCTTGTAAAAGTTGTAAGTCGCCCTGGATAAGGGTGTCTGCTAAGAAATAAAAAATCAACATCTCTATATACAATTTATATATCATTTAGCCGGACCCTCACCAGGAGAAGCGGATTGATAATAATGGATGGATGGATATTTAACTGATTTGTATTAAGACTGGGATAAGGAAAATCTTACTTACGCTACAGAGGACAGAAAGACAGTATCCCAGAGAAGAGCGTTCTTTTACACAGATGAAGTGGAGGAGGTATCGTGTTATTTCATGAAAGTCTATAGTTAAGTATTTTGCACGACTGTGGAGTTTGTTGCTATGGGACTAATTAGGCCAATTAGCGCTCACTTTACTGTGCTTTACCAAAGTGTAATGACACGTAAGTCGCACACTTTTTTTGCGGTGCACTTTTGGAACGAGCACAATCATGCTTCATTTGCGCGTGACACGTCATGAATGCACTATAGTAGCGCGATTAAAACTTGCATGTAAACACCGCCTAAGACTTCTCTTCAAATCATGCTTAGCATAATTGCAGTACAATAAAATAAAACATAGGGTGGATTGGTGTAAACTGGGTCGGTATTAGGGATGTGCTTTTGGTACATTTATGAATGTTTAAATGCTATGCAGGTGTCAGCGTTTAAATGTTTAAACCATATCTACATACACACACACACACACACACACTCTTCATATTAAATTCTGATGTATACTGACAGCCCTAGTTAATATTTTCTAAGCAAAGAAACCCTAAATAAGCAAATAACATTTTAACATCAACGTAAAAAATAAATAAATAAGAACATGTACACACCAGAGTATATATTGAAATTAGGGCTGTCACTCGATTGAAGTTTTTGATCGGTTAATATATGGGCATTAGCTGATTAACCGGTAGATTCATCCGTGCACATTTTTAATAAAACTAACGATCTCGCGACTGTCCTGCATGTAGGCCAAATAAATAAAAAAGTGTGGTTCAGGTTACGCTTTAAAAAAAAAAATAGGGTGGGTAGGTAGGTAAAACTTTTTATTTATTTTTATTTGCCGAGTAAGCAGTGTGAGCTGGTAAAAGTGGCAAGTGCTATTTTACTTTCATTAGTTACACTGTCATCTCGCTTCATTCTCCCATCATCTCCCCTTTCTCCACCTTACAGCTGGCTCAGTCTCATTTTGAGGGTGCATCTTCATTGATAAACTTTCCGCCTGCCTTGTTTTATGCTACAGGCAGGCAGCTGTAAGGAGTGAAACCACTGGGACTAAAATATAGCAGTAGCATCACTGCGGCACTTCATGACTGTCAGTACATTCAAAATATTGCTGAAAATAGTCTGCTGCAAATAAAGTAATTTTTGTAGTTGAGGGAAAAAAGAAAGTGAGGAGTCTCCTTAAAAATAACAAATCTGCAACAATTGTAATCTTGATGGAATTCAGAAAACAAAATAGATGGCAATTAAGTGAAACAAGATAGAGTTTTAGCTTTAAAACTCCTACATAAAATTGAGTTTTTCATGCATTATTAATATTATCATGATACATGTGTTTTGACACTAAACAGAATGCATCCTTATTTATCTTAAACAAACATGATTTGCAATTATGTATTTGCAACAATAATATCTGAAATCTGTCGTATTTCAATTCTGACAAATGAAAAATGTTGGATTAACCAGGTCAAAGTGAACTAGTAATTCATACAGTACACATTAAAAAAACACTGCAAATCCGAAAATGAATACATTGAAACCCCAGTGATTTCCCAGCGCAGCACTGGGTGCTGCAGAACACCTGTCTGTAGAGCTGAATTAAAGCATTCTGCAAAACACGTCCGTTGCAGGCAGAACTAACTTGGATGCTGGTATTTAATAAATGGTTCCTGTTTCTGAAGACGCTGCTTCCCGCATTTGGATCGCAATGTTTTCCTGTGTTCTATATTGAATATGTATCTTTGTAAATAGACCAAGCACTGCATCTCAACCTTTTGGGATAAGCCATAACAAATAAACATTCTCAAGAATAATATCTACAGTGATAAGAGCAAGTTTCTGAAAATTTGTTCACAGTGATTTAATTTCCTGCAAAGGGTGAAAGGGCTATTTTAATGATATTTCTGCATACTGGTAAAACATTTGTACGGCGTACCAGGAAAAAGAGTTGTTCAAGGTAAGTTTATATTTAGATTTTCAAAGCGATTTTAGGCTACATTTTTTTTTTTGTATTTTAATTACGTTCCCACCTTCCGGCTGCTTCTTGGTTGTCCGGTTACTATTATTGGTGTTTAAATCAAATAACTCGGAACTAAATTTAGGTCCCGTTCCCATGACTTAGGGGTGGTCGCCATGGTAACTTTAGGGGTGGTCATTCCATAACATTAGCTTTATTCGGTGCAAGGATTATAATCCTTGATTCGGTGCATGAAGACGCTGAAACACTAAACCAAAAAATACTTACAGTGGAAACTCTTCCAGCGAACATAGCTGACTGCGAAAGTGGGTTTGCATACCTGTCAACGTTTAGTGTTCAAAATAAGGGAGCTTTTGTATACTGAAATCCAGTGGCCTGCATTTAAGTGAATACCTACATAACACAAAGGCATACAATTCCGCTGTATTAGCTGGTGGTAGAATGACATGATGAACTCAATCACGCTCCGTTAACTCACCCTAATGATAGACTGCTGATACGCTGCTCCTGTAATGGCTTTTTATGACTACAAAACTGAAACATAATAATAGCAGTCGTTTATTATTTTTAAATGGATGTTTGTTTAATCGTTCTTATGTGTTTTATCATGTTAAATGATAACACATAGCTGATCTATATATTTTTTCTGGCTTTGTGTACATTATTATTATTAATTATTATTATTTTTTATTTCTTAGCAAATGCCCTTATCTAGGGGGACTTACAATTGTTACAAGATATCACATTATTTTACATCTAACATGTTTTGAGATGACAATATAACTACATGCTTGTTTTTTTTGTTTTTTTATCACAGTAATACAGTAGGCCTATCGGTAAGAAATTAAAGTTACTTTCATTTACAGGTATTTCTGTGTTTTAGTAGTTGAACATGTACAAAAGTAACTTACAGCAGTTACATGGATGTTAAAATGTGTGGGTTAACTGGATTGTTAGGGAACTTTAAAATACATGATGTACCTGCTTAACTTTTTTCGTGGAACAGTATTTGAAAGCAGTGGTGACGGGTTGCGGGGGCACGCCTGGTCACGTGCCCCCCCCGGATTTCCAGATTTCTGCCAGGTTTTATTATTTAAAATATTTTCATATATATATATATATATATATATATATATATATATATATATATATATATATATATATTACACACACAGTATTTGTTTTAATGTTTTTCGTAAGTGGGTAGAGAATGTGTGAGTGCGCAGTAGTTTATTTCAAACTTTCAAACCTTAATAACATAACCACACCGTTATATTTGTTCTCGTGAGAACGAGTGTCTGACCGTTCACCGTTATACTTGTTCCCGTGTGAGACACTTTCAGTCAGTGCGGCATTCGAAAATATGTTAAAATGGCAAAAAGACAGCTACGTTTGGAGTTTTTCAACAACAAAAAAAATCTAAACCACCAACGCCAGAGACATCAACAGAAACCGAACCTGACTCTTCTGTAGTTCAGAATGTTAACAGCAGCAACGAGAGTGACGATACCATTTCAAACGCTCAGGTTAGTGCGGGTGCAACTGTCGAGTCTGTCGATAAAAGAGACCCTTACCTTGGATCAAAACCAGAAAATTCAGGCAAGTGTGGTACAATGAGTATAAATGGTTTGAATACAGTGTACGTGATGACAGAGCTTTCTGCTTTTGCTGCTGAGCATTTGGCAATGGGCCAAACAGTGACCTGGCATTGAGTTACTGGTTGAGTAAACATGGAAGAAAGCAAATGAAAAATTTCGGGAACATTCAAAGTGTGAATCTCATCTAGAAGCCATTGCTAAATGGAAGGGTAGGCTGCAATCCTGTAAAACAGGGAGTGTTGCGTCCCAGCTTGATAGTCAAAAGAAAAAAAAGAGTGGCGGACAACCTAGCATATTTAGAAACTGTAATAGAGAGTACTTTATTTTGCGCTTGCCAGGGTATACCTTTGAGGGGACACGAAGAGAGAATGGATTCCACAAATCAAGGCCATTTGCGGGAATTGATGAAACTGCGTAGTACAGACAACGAACTGATTCAACGATTTATGGTTAACCGAGAGAAATACTACACCTACCTACACAGCTCGTGTCAGAATGAAATAATCGAAATCATGGCTTCACAAGTAATAGATTCAGTGTTGAAGTGTTTTCCATCATTGCAGACGAAACAAGGGATCTGTCAAGACACGAGCAAGTTGCTCTCATGGTGCGCTACGTAAACCAGTCATTTAAAGTACAGGAGAGGTTTATTGGCTTCTACAGAACGCTGCAGACGGACGGAGCTTCACTTGCCACACTGATCAAGAGTACATTATCAGCCTTGGGACTTGATATTTCAGCTCTAAGAGGTCAATGTTATGATGGAGCCGTCAACATGAGAGGACCCTACAAAGGTGTGGCCACACGGATACTTTGCGAAAATCCTCTAGCTTACTGTTAGTTCACTGTTATGCTCATATATTAAATCTGTGCGTAGTGGACATGGTTTCCTGCATTCCAGTTGTCCGAAATGCTTACGGAATTCTCCAGGCTCTACGAAATTTCATTGAAGTAAGCTCAAAGAGACATGCTGTGGTTGAAAAAAATTACGTCACAAAAAACGTATTCTGCGGGGCCAGCTACTCTTAAATCACTCAGCGACACTCGTTGGAACTATCGAGTTGAGGCTATCAGAGCTGTATTGGAAAATTTTGATGAAATGGTTCAAGCTCTGAACGAAATTGCACATGGGGGTTCAAAAGCTGGAACTGAAGCTTATGCACTTCTCACAAATGTGCAAGACTTCAACTTTCTGTACTGCATGTTTTTTATGCGGAGAGTGCTAATGCAAACAAACCACCTGTCCAAATTTCTTCAATCAAAAGACTTTACATATCAACCAGCAATGGCGATGGCTAAATCCACAGTGTCTGTACTAAAGGAAATGAGAAGTGATGATTTTGCATCCCAAACCTTTAACCACGTCAATGAACTGTGCCAGAAAAACGGTTATTCTGGCCCTTGTGTGCCACGGAAACCGGTTACTCCAACAAAACTTGGAGGAGAGGTAAAGTCCTCTTTTGAAAAGCCCGAGGACTACTACTGGACTGAAATACTGTACAGCCCTCTGGATACCCTTATTGAGGAGGTAGAAGACCGCTTTTCCGAGAATGACCTGTTCATTTTCAAGTCCCTTGCAGACGTTCTCTCTTCTGAGAGCCCATCAGATGAAAGTGTTGGCGCTGTTTCCACCACTTACAGTATCGATCAAGAAGATCTGAACTCTGAAATCAATTTGTTTTCCCGGATGTTCAAAGATGGCATTGCTGACAAGAGTACCATACCATGCCTACTACAGCATGAGCAGAGCACCAATGAAGCGCCAGATCAACAGAGAATAAAACCCGCCTCGGTGTCAATCTTTCTGTTGCACCAATTAGAAAAGCTACTTGGAGGCAACTGTCAAACCCCTTCCTTTTTATAATAGCAGCCCTTAGTGTGGCACCACAGCAGTCAAATACGCGACGGACTAGTACTGTATATGATGATAAATAACTAAAATGAATACATTAATATATGCATTTGGTGAAATTTGTCATGCTATACGTCTAGCATATTATTCAACATTTAACCACTTCTTTAGAATGTATACGTTTTAAATTAGGGCTGTAAATCTATGTTTGACTACACATTTAAACCCATTGTTAATCCGGTCTTTTAACCGTTTAAACGGCCATACATTTAGTTTCACTAATTTTATATTTTACTTCCTATATTTCAAGTCATATTTTAACCTCTCTGTTACTCAAAGCGCGTACCATAAACATAAAAGCATAAAAAAACAAACATTCACAGTCGATTTTACAACGCACCATTCTCCATAAGCTCCATAAAAAGTCAATATTTAAATTAAACTTAAACACAGCACACAAGATTCAATTTTTAGTTGCATTCACTCCTATATTGTTGGCTGGAAACTAAATATGTCCAGAACCAAAAAACTTTTCATTAAAAATCAAAGCTGTTGTCTGATACAATACTAGTTCCAAGCGTCCCTCCCCTTCACAGCGGCGCCTGCGCATTCACATGAAAAAATAAAGGTTTCATTTCCCAGCGTCCCTCTGTTTCACAGCTGCTCGGTTCAGCTTTCTTGAATAGTGAGTTGTTCTGTAATTACAGATGTCCAGTCGAACACACACAATAAAATAAAGATTTCATTTCCCAGCGTCCCCCTCTTTCACAGTTGCTCGTTTCAACCCACTTGAATAATTATAAGTTGTTCTGTAATTGCAGATGTCCTGTTGAACACACACAATACAATATGGACAAATAAAACAGTGTAAGCACCAACGAAATACATATTGTATATTTGACATTTTATTTTTAGAGTTCTGTGTAACATGGGACATCGTTTAACCTTGAAAAAAAATTAAATACAGTACCTGAAGCAGATATACGAGGTTATCATATTAACAACATCAACGTCTGTTGTAAAATAAAGCAAAAATGGTTTTGAAAACTGTCAAATATTTACTTGGGGGCTAAGAATGAAAAACGTCAAGAAAAAAAAATGCCATTTTTGATATGGAAATTGTCAAAATAAATAAAGGGGCAGCTGGAAGGTACGAATTTACCAGTCAGGACCATGGCATTTAAACACTACTATTAAACTGTATCTGTTGGTAATGTGGTTTCTTCTAAACTGGGGTTTGAATGGCGGACAATGCATTTTATTTCATTTGATTTAGTACCACTTGCCAATCTGTTGCAAACTTTTGTCATGTAATCCACACTAACACCAGACTGATGTGCTGTGACAGAGCGTTCAGTGCACACATGACTACATATTAAATATGTATGTTTTAAATAAGCCCTGTTGTTTAAATGTCATATAAACAGTTGGGCGGTTACTGCAGTCTGTCTTTGGAATAAAAAAATATATATTTAAATAAAAACTAAATGCCTAGTCTTTAACTAATTTACTGTATATAAGATTGTACTGCAACTTGTACAATTTATGGCCAATCAGAAACCAAAGTATTGCCATGCGGTCCAATTTGACAAGCAGTTACATCTGGTGTGAGAGTTAAGAGTTTTTAGCTTTCAATCCAGTGAAAAAATATGGATTGTTGGCTCAGTACTAGAACATTACTAGCAAAGGTGATCAAGACAAAATACCTTCAGAGATTAAAAACGCCAAAAATGTCTTGCGACTGAAGCTCTCTCCAGTTTCCCTGCCATCATCAGTGATTTGTGTGGTAACAAGCAGGGACATCCATCACACTGATACTAGGTAAGCGTTTTATTAGCATCAGTACTGTACATTTTAGTCACCAAGAATTTAAAAATGCCAGCAATATGTTCTCGTAATGAGGTCAGCTGTAGAGATGCGTGGATAGTGTACTTTGTCTTTTTTTTCTGTAATTTTATTATCAATAAAAAATACATGATTGCCATTTGCTATCACGGAATAGTCCAATGTCATTTCTGAGTGATTGAGGCTAGCGTTTGTGCGTTTTGTTGTATCATGTTATTGCACAGAACTCTTTTTTCTGTTTTCATTTTATTATGACTCTCTCAGATGGGGGCATGTGATGGACTACGTTTTTTGGAAAGGGGTATGCAGCTTAAAGATTGAAAACCCCTGTTCTAATGTGATCTGGTACATTACAGGCAGGACAGAAGAGGCGGAGGGGTAGCGCTATACATAAGAAATAGTCTTGAAGCCCAGGTGTTAAATCAGGACAAAGAAAACAATGCAGAATCAATACGGGTCAGAATAATGGACAAAAATTCAAAGGGCATGTGACGGGGAACCGGGTCGCTGGTTCCTGCGCAAGTGTGTGCCTGTAGAAAATCAGCTGCGACACGCAGTTGGAGACGCGTTGCTAAGCAACCAGTTGAGTGGCAGACTCGTCCTGAGCTAAAGTGATCGGGTGGTCTGGATTGGCTGGGGGCGTGCCTGGGGATGCTGCGCGGAGCTCAAAAAGCAGCTGCGCTACAGCTCGGGGCTGCTGCAAGGCCATTGCTGTACAGACGGGTGCGGAGTGAGAGTGTTTACATCCAGGAGGGACACGTTAACTGCGGAGCCTTTAACTGAAAGACGGGGCCTGTGAAGGCGACTGCCCAGCCAGGACCGTCGGAATGGCCCGGAGTCGCTGGGAGGCCAGGACTTCAGAAATAACACAACAGAAGTAGGTCAGCTTAGGAGAGGTGGATCCCAAAACAGTATAAAGAGGGTTACCGTAGAGTAGTAGGTTCCTGGAGCGGGACGTTCCTTTTAGTGGGACTAGCGCTCGTCATTTTGTGTGGCAAACTTTTAGTTTCACCTTTTTTTTTGTTTTGTTTTAATTGCGTTATTAAATGTGACACTAGGTCTACCATCGCTGGTACCCTCGTGTCAGCTCGGTGTGTGTGTAATTAAATCTGCGCACCTGAGCGGCGTATCAACACCAGTGCTCTGTGTCTGTCAGTATTTTCCAGTGACTATCCACACATGTAACACTGCACCCTGTTACATATCCGTAGTCGTCGTTCCCGCAGAGCGGACGCCTCCCTCCTGGATGTAAACACTCTCACTCAGCGCCCGTCTGTACATCAATGGCCTTGCAGCAGCCCCGAGCTGTAGCGCAGCTGCTTTTTGAGCTCCGCGCAGCATCCGCAGGCACGCCCCCCAGCCAATCCAGACCACCCAATCTCTTTAGCTCAGGACGAGCCTGCCACTCAACGGGTTGCTTGGCAACGCGTCTCCAACCGCGCGTCGCAGCTGATTTTCTACAGGCACACACTTGCGCAGGAACCAGCGACCCGGTTCCCTGTCACAGGGCATAATAGGAGCATGCTATAGACCGCCAAATTCAGATGCTGAGCAAAATAATCTGTTATACAATGACATTCGAAATGCGTGTAGAAAAGGAGAAACCATACTAATGGGGGATTTCAACTTCCTATTTTTTAAAACACCAGAAGTAATGACTAAAGCTAAGGTTTACAATTTTAGAAAAGCAAACTATGAAGGTATTAAACAGAGACTAACATAAGTAGATTGGAGTAAAATAGAGAAAACATCCACAGAAAAAGGATGGCTGTTTTTTTTAAATAAATGTAGTACTAGATGCGCAAAACAATTACATCCCAAAAGTAGACAAATCTAAATCTAAAACAAAATGGCCGAAAATGGCTTAATAGATCAATTAAAAAAAATATTCAGAGAAAAAAGGCACTTTACAGAGCGTTTAAAAGGGACCAAAAACAAAGCACACAGAAAGAGTACTTGGAACTGCAAACACAAGTCAAAAAGGAAGTTAGAAAGGCCAAGGGAGAGATAGAAATCAATATTGCTAAGGGGGCTAAAACCAATTCCAAAATGTTTTTCCAATATTATAACAGCAAGAGAACATTCAAAAGAGGAGGTTAAATGTCTAAGAGACACAAATGGCAAAATCATAGATGAAGAAAAAAAAAATAGCAAATATATTAAATGATTACTTTTCACAGGTTTTTACGAAGGAGGACACGGACAACATGCCCCACATGTCGACCTGTTCCTATCCAATAACTTTAGCATAACAGAGGCAGAAGTGTTAAAGGGCCTAGGAGCTCTTAAAATAAACAAATCCCCTGAGCCAGATGAGATCCTCCCAATAGTACTCAAAGAAATGAAAGAAGTTATTTACAAACCGCTAACCAAGATCATGCAACAGTCTCTTGACACAGGGGTTGTACCGACAGACTGGAAAATAGCAAACGTAATACCGATCCACAAAAAGGGAGACAAAACCGAACCAGGTAACTACAGACCAATAAGCCTGACCTCTATTATATGTAAACTTATGGATCTATAATAAGATCCAAAATGGAAAATTACCTATATGGTAACAATATCCTGGGAGACAGCCAGCATGGTTTTAGGAAAGGGAGATCGTGTCTAACTAACCTGCTTGACTTTTTTGAGGATGCAACATTGTAAATGGATAATTGCAAAGCATACAACATGGTTTATTTAGATTTCCAGAAAGCTTTTGACAAAGTCCCGCATAAAAGATTAATTCTCAAACTGAACGCAGTAGGGATTCAAGGAAATGCATGCACATGGATTAGGGAGTGGTTAACATGTAGAAAACAGAAAGTACTGATTAGAGGAGAAACCTCAAAATGGAGCGAGGTAACCAGTGTGCATTATAAATATCATATGGGAGATACTGAAATTGAAGGGAACTATGAAAAAGACCTAGGAGTTTATGTTGACTCAGAAATGTCTTCATCTAGACAATGTGGGGAAGCTATAAAAAAAAGGCCAACAAGATGCTCGGATATATTGTGAGAAGTGTTGAATTTAAATCAAGGGAAGTAATGTTAAAACTTTACAATGCATTAGTAAGACCTCACCTAGAATATTGTGTTCAGTTCTGGTCACCTCGTTACAAAAAGGATATTGCTGCTCTAGAAAGAGTGCAAAGAAGAGCAACCAGAATTATCCCGGGTTTAAAAGGCATGTCGTATGCAGACAGGCTAAAAGAATTGAATCTATTCAGTCTTGAACAAAGAAGACTACGCGGCGATCTGATTCAAACATTCAAAATCCTAAAAGGTATTGACAATGTCGACCCAGGGGACTTCTTTGACCTGAAAAAAGAAACAAGGACCAGGGGTCACAAATGAAGATTAGATAAAGGGGCATTCAGAGCAGAAAATAGCAGGGACTTTTTTACACAGAGAATTGCGAGGGTCTGGAACCAACTCCCCAGTAATGTTGCTGAAGCTGACACCCTGGGATCCTTCAAGAAGCTGCTTGATGAGATTCTGGGATCAATAAGCTACTAACAACCAAACGAGCAAGATGGGCTGAATGGCCTCCTCTCGTTTGGAAACTTTCTTATGTTTTTATCACTGCGACACATTTCCCAGTATTGTCCCCAACAGTGACAGTGAGTATTGTAGAGACACCTTGGTTGTATCTACAGCTTTACAGTTTTATTTTTTGTTCTTCAGAAACAAAAGGTCAGTAAAATCTGCTGGCATATTTAAAACAAACAAAAATAAGAAATGGTGGTTGGTTCTGAATCAAACATATTGACCCCCTCACTGAAGAAAATAGCCCCCTAAAATTGAGAGGGGGTCACACTGACCCTCAGTCTGTAAGTCCTGGAGCAAACACTGCATACATATAGAAAAGGAAATGTATCTTTGTGGAAAACATGCAAAAATAATGATAATATATTTTACTGTTAAGTTGCGTTTAAAAGTATAATACATTTTAAACAAATATTTTTAATCCAAGTTTACCGTTTAAAACCTTACAGCCGTAATTTATCGGTACAATTAAAATCGTTTTTGTATTAGAGTTCTTACACTGGTGACGATTACACACAGATACGAGTGTCAATCACGTGCAAGAATCCCCATATTAACCAGTCCTGAGGAAACAAGGAGGCGGGGTCATGGGAACTTGGTGGGCAGTGAAAAAGGTAGATATTGTATATATATACTGCATATGCGCGAATTTCTGAAATTAAAAGGGATTGTTCATGCCAGCTGACATTTTCTATCTTAACTTTAATCGCTCTACTCCCTGTATATCTGTCTGAGGCTGATCAGTGTTAGTTTTATACTTGTTACCATAACATTGTAAAACATAGCAAACTGTTAAGTTTTTTAAAAAACATCTCAGAATCATTATTAAAAGCTACATTTTACGTGTCAAATATTTTGCTAATAATGTACGCTAAACAAATAAAAAAATAATAACACTTTAACATACCGTTAACTTAATTAATATAATACTGTGTTGTGTTATTATCCATTATCAATTCATCATAGTGGTTAACACACGTGATCATAAATATAATTGCACATAAGAATAAATAGAACAGTAAATGCATGATTAGTCACAAACAAAATAATGCATTTATTCATTATATTGTAATATTTGTACCACAAAAAATAACAATTTACACTTACCAGCGTTTACAAATGTAACTTAACCTTACCACCCTTTGTAAACAAATACTAAAATAAAATGAATAAATTCATCCTTTGTACACGTGACTAATCGTGCATTTATCATGTTATTTATATTTATGTGCAATTATACTTAATGTTTGTTAAAATGTGTTATCTTTTTATACAAATTGAACAGGGATTTGTATCTTAAAACAGCCGAGTGGCAATGATCTCTTATTTTCTTATAAGTTGTAGTATAGTCTATATATCAGTATTGAACCCGTATTTGTTATGTTCGTTAATATGTGTATTACACGTTTTGACAATCAGAATAGTTTATTGTTGTCGTGGATTTAAAACAAACACGCATTCAAAATTAATCCAATCACGTTTCATCTGGAGGGCTACTCACCCCTTTTTATTATTACACGGAATTGTGGGGATTGGAGTTCTGCGCTGGTGATGACGTCATAATCGAATATTAAAAAACACGCACGAGAAACAGACTGCTAAAGAACATTTACCCGCGAGATGCTTTCAAAACAACCAAATATGGCGGGAAACCCGCCAATTTGTCAGCACTGAGCCCGCGGCTCGCAGACTGCAACTGGGGGCATGTGAATAAAAACAAACACGCTGACACAGACACGCCGCTTCACAAATACAACACACACACACACAAAAACAACGCGCTCCTACCACACTACAACCCGGACCTTTCAAAATAATACAATATAACAGCGCTCTGTAGTTTATAAACACATTGTAGAGCTCCATGCAGACTCTCTCACCTCCTCTCTGCTCTCCCTCAGTGTCTGAACGGATAAAACAACGCGCTCCTACCACACTACAACCCGGACCTTTCAAAATAATACAATATAACAGCGCTCTGTAGTTTATAAACACATTGTAGAGCTCCATGCAGACTCTCTCACCTCCTCTCTGCTCTCCCTCAGTGTCTGAACGGATAAAACAACGCGCTCCTACCACACTACAACCCGGACCTTTCAAAATAATACAATATAACAGCGCTCTGTAGTTTATAAACACATTGTAGAGCTCCATGCAGACTCTCTCACCTCCTCTCTGCTCTCCCTCAGTGTCTGAACGGATAAAACAACGCGCTCCTACCACACTACAACCCGGACCTTTCAAAATAATACAATATAACAGCGCTCTGTAGTTTATAAACACATTGTAGAGCTCCATGCAGACTCTCTCACCTCCTCTCTGCTCTCCCTCAGTGTCTGAACGGATAAAACAACGCGCTCCTACCACACTACAACCCGGACCTTTCAAAATAATACAATATAACAGCGCTCTGTAGTTTATAAACACATTGTAGAGCTCCATGCAGACTCTCTCACCTCCTCTCTGCTCTCCCTCAGTGTCTGAACGGATAAAACAACGCGCTCCTACCACACTACAACCCGGACCTTTCAAAATAATACAATATAACAGCGCTCTGTAGTTTATAAACACATTGTAGAGCTCCATGCAGACTCTCTCACCTCCTCTCTGCTCTCCCTCAGTGTCTGAACGGATAAAACAACGCGCTCCTACCACACTACAACCCGGACCTTTCAAAATAATACAATATAACAGCGCTCTGTAGTTTATAAACACATTGTAGAGCTCCATGCAGACTCTCTCACCTCCTCTCTGCTCTCCCTCAGTGTCTGAACGGGTCTGTCTCCCACAGGACGAGGAATATACCAATCACAAAATACAAACCGATCAGCGCGGTTTAACAATTCATCTAATATGGACCGCAGAGGGAATCGTGATACAGGGGATCTTTTAATAAAAAATGAATATGACTTTCAATTTTAACATCGTAATCGAGCTGTCTGTAGCTCTATATTTTTCCCACTGAATACCATTTGAATTCAGGTAACCCCCTCCCCATGCCGGAGTTGGTATAGTCCTTTCTCTATCAGGCTGCAGCAGCGTCGATGCTGCGAGTTTCACGCAGATATATAATCTGTGTTTCGTGTAATTATATTGATATTTCCCGTCCTCTTCTTCCGAATGAGATGTTCAAACACTAACGCGATACCCCTGATAATGTTTTTTAGAAGTATATCAGGTTAGTTCAAGTTGAGCCCCGTTGTCACAAACAGATCCACAATGGCGCAGGCATGCTCGCAGTTTCATAGCTTTCTCTTCGCTAGTCTTGGAGGTTCAGGGCGTGTGAACTTGTTTTTGGTAAATACAGCACAGGGTCGCAGAAAGGTCATTCTTTACGAGTAAACTTCCAGGCAGTAACCTCTGCTATTTCTACCCCATGCTTTTATTTAGTTTCTCTTAAACTGTATTCTTGTGTCCTATTCTTTATCCAGGACAGTATTCCTCCCTGCTGTCCAGCGGCACAGATTTAGACTCTTCCTCAGACTGCGCTGCGAACTAAACCAGGCAACAGAGCCGCGTCCACAGCAGCAGAAGAGTCACCAGCAATGAGACACGCCAAGGAGTGCGCTGCTCTGTGAGACTCGAGGGGACGCGTTATCAAAGCGCTTCCTCCAGCCTTTAATTAACTGCTATTGATTTAAAAAAGGACAAGACATCATGTTAATGCTACAACATGGAAAACTAAACACACTGAGAGTGCTGAAGAGGGCTTGAAATACAGTGTATCACTCAGCTGTGTGGTTCTAGTTTTGTAAAATGAACAGGTGGTTTACCTCTTTAAAATAAGTAGGAGTTATTTAAAGACTGGCGTAAAAGCTTTGAAAAGATGTCCTGAGGTGTCTTATTGTGATTAAAAAGCGTCACATTCCACAAGAAAAACCTGAGAGGCGTTGGAAAACTAAAGCTCTTTGAATGAAATGCTTTTTATTATATGAATAACTACCCAGTGGAGTGACAGAGCAGGTTAATAAACTAAATGTATTGAATGAATAAAGAAATCAGATATTATTAATGTCTTAATATACACTCTTATCCAGGGCAATTTACAAGTGTTACAAGATATCACATTATTTTTACATACAATTCCCCATTTATACAGTTGGGTTTTTACTGGAGCAATCTAGGTAAAGCATATTGTTCATGAGTACAGCAGTGGTGTCCCCACCTGGGATTGAACCCATGACCCTCTGGTCAAGAATCCAGAGTCCTAACCACTACTCCACACTGCTGCCCAGATAATATGTCAGAGAAACTCATAAATCAGTTTAGCATTATTTTTTTTTTTTTACATGTTTAAACCTTTAGAATAAATATCTGAATATTTGAAAAGTATAATAACTGTGTGGAAAAAGAGTCAAATCATTTTAATTTGTATTACAAATCATTTATAAGATCATTAATGACATGTCTCGAAGGTGATTCACTCCCCCTGACTAGGTGGCAGTAGCACATGCAGTGAGGATTGGATCTGGTTGCCTGCTCGCTTCTTTGTCAGCCAGCGCTCGTCTCTTGTTTTGCGCCGCGGCTGCTCCTGCGCAGGACCTCTTGAGAAGCTGCGCGGCTCTGCAGACTTTTAAACCCGTGGATGCGTGACCTGGATCTGAATCTGGACACGTTTTCCGCAGAATGTGCTCAGACTTGGTACCGGGAATAGAAAGGGCTGCTGCTGCTTGCAAAGTCTGTGTGTGATGCATGTATTTGAATGGGAAGGCTACGATAAAAACAAATATATCTTACTAAATACAAACCGAAGGCGGTGTTTCTGAATACAAAGAGGATTCCGCTAGACCAGTCTCAAACTAAACCAGTGAAGATGGACGTCAGTGTCTCCGTGTCGTTGTTTCAAGACGAGCTCGCCTCCACCGTCGAGCTCGCAGTGAAAGCGGCTGCAGACAGCGTCGTGTGCGCGATTACTGAAGCTGTGAGCAGCAAATTCACTGAATTACAAGAGGACATGTCTGCAGTGAAGAGAGAGAATGAAAGTCTGAAGCTGAGATTGGAAATATCAGAGAGCGAGCTGAAAGCCGTGCGAGGGTGTATAAACGCTGCACATGCAGACATTAAACAGCCTTTCATATTTCAAGGTAAGATGGGTTTTATTGTGTGGTATTGCTCGGTCAATCCAACACCTCAAACCACCTTCTACTGGAAAGATCTTGGGTCGAATCTCTCTTCAGACACGTTTTAAAGTGTTTGATTATTATAAGCGCGGTTAATAGCACAGCTCTGTCCTAATATTGGTTATAAGGAGTCTAATTGAGGCATTGTGTTATTTTATAGATTATAAGAACGTAGTGCATCTAACCTAGTCTAATTCATATTTAAATAGGTATTCTAGAAACTACTATATTGGTAAGTCTTAACCAGTCTGTAATTAGAGAGTCTTACACGGTGTCCTTCTGGTAAAGTGTATAGAGTCCCGCTGAGACAGTCACAGACCATGCTGCAGAGCTTGAGAATGTAAATATCTCTGTGATGTATTTGTGAGGGTCTTTTAATAGAGCCTTTTATTAGACACAGTGTACAGACCCTGATTAACAGCAGTACTAGAAATAATAGCGCGCTCGCAATGCTTTTAACTTATTCACGCTCGCCCTGGCAAAATGTTTCTTGACATAATCAAGCATAAATAAGAGCCAGACACTTTATATTAACGATATTTTGTATTGTTATTATAAATAATACCGCTATATCCTGGGGCTGCACCACAGCATCGCCGCAATGTATTCAGTGCTGAGTGGGCTCCACAAATGGCGCCTGTAATTGAGTACCGAACTGCATCATGGGATTCTGTCCTGTCCTTCTTTATATAGTCCTAGCCCAATCCCAGACGTCCTGTGGAGGAGTAATCATTATATATATATATATATATATAATCAAAACACGTGCTGAATATCATTCTGCAACAAGTGAAAAAAATATGCAGCCCAACTACATAAAAAATGCTTGTGGAAACACGCTTTTATTGCATGGAGGTTTTACTGATCGTATTTACCAGTCTAGTTATGATGGAGCTGTATGGGAACAGTGAAAAAAAAACTTTAGTCGTCTGCTATCAGAAAATCTGTGGTGAAGCCCACTCTGACTGCGTCGCTGTAATGTCCCTCGTGGTGATGTCATAGTGCTGTTATGTGCAGTCGCTGTCATGTCCCTCGTGGTGATGTCGTAGTGCTGTTATGTGCAGTCCCTGTAATGTCCCTCGTGGTGATGTCGTAGTGCTGTTATGTGCAGTCCCTGTAATGTCCCTCGTGGTGATGTCGTAGTGCTGTTATGTGCAGTCCCTGTAATGTCCCTCGTGGTGATGTCGTAGTGCTGTTATGTGCAGTCCCTGTAATGTCCCTCGTGGTGATGTCGTAGTGCTGTTATGTGCAGTCGCTGTCATGTCCCTCGTGGTGATGTCGTAGTGCTGTTATGTGCAGTCCCTGTAATGTCCCTCGTGGTGATGTCGTAGTGCTGTTATGTGCAGTCCCTGTAATGTCCCTCGTGGTGATGTCGTAGTGCTGTTATGTGCAGTCGCTGTAATGTCCCTCGTGGTGATGTCGTAGTGCTGTTATGTGCAGTCGCTGTCATGTCCCTCGTGGTGATGTCGTAGTGCTGTTATGTGCAGTCCATGTAATGTCCCTCGTGGTGATGTCGTAGTGCTGTTATGTGCAGTCGCTGTCATGTCCCTCGTGGTGATGTCGTAGTGCTGTTATGTGCAGTCGCTGTGATGTCCCTCGTGGTGATGTCGTAGTGCTGTTATGTGCAGTCGCTGTAATGTCCCTCGTGGTGATGTCGTAGTGCTGTTATGTGCAGTCGCTGTCATGTCCCTCGTGGTGATGTCGTAGTGCTGTTATGTGCAGTCCCTGTAATGTCCCTCGTGGTGATGTCGTAGTGCTGTTATGTGCAGTCGCTGTAATGTCCCTCGTGGTGATGTCGTAGTGCTGTTATGTGCAGTCGCTGTCATGTCCCTCGTGGTGATGTCGTAGTGCTGTTATGTGCAGTCCATGTAATGTCCCTCGTGGTGATGTCGTAGTGCTGTTATGTGCAGTCCCTGTAATGTCCCTCGTGGTGATGTCGTAGTGCTGTTATGTGCAGTCGCTGTAATGTCCCTCGTGGTGATGTCGTAGTGCTGTTATGTGCAGTCCCTGTAATGTCCCTCGTGGTGATGTCGTAGTGCTGTTATGTGCAGTCGCTGTCATGTCCCTCGCGGTGATGTCGTAGTGCTGTTATGTGCAGTCGCTGTCATGTCCCTCGCGGTGATGTCGTAGTGCTGTTATGTGCAGTCGCTGTCATGTCCCTCGCGGTGATGTCGTAGTGCTGTTATGTGCAGTCGCTGTCATGTCCCTCGTGGTGATGTCGTAGTGCTGTTATGTGCAGTCGCTGTAATGTCCCTCGTGGTGATGTCGTAGTGCTGTTATGTGCAGTCGCTGTCATGTCCCTCGTGGTGATGTCGTAGTGCTGTTATGTGCAGTCGCTGTCATGTCCCTCGTGGTGATGTCGTAGTGCTGTTATGTGCAGTCGCTGTCATGTCCCTCGTGGTGATGTCGTAGTGCTGTTATGTGCAGTCGCTGTCATGTCCCTCGTGGTGATGTCGTAGTGCTGTTATGTGCAGTCGCTGTCATGTCCCTCGTGGTGATGTCGTAGTGCTGTTATGTGCAGGTGATGTCGGCGTGGTTTTAGACTCGCTTTTATTTCATGTAACTGTATATATTATACTATAACAGTGTGTATTAAGAATGGATAGTGGTGCAGTATATATTATACTATAACAGTGTGTATTATTAAGAATGGATAGTGGTGCAGTATATATTATACTATAACAGTGTGTATTATTAAGAATGGATAGTGGTGCAGTATATATTATACTATAACAGTGTGTATTATTAAGAATGGATAGTGGTGCAGTATATATTATACTATAACAGTGTGTATTAAGAATGGATAGTGGTGCAGTATATATTATACTATAACAGCGTGTATTATTAAGAATGGATAGTGGTGCAGTATATATTATACTATAACAGTGTGTATTAAGAATGGATAGTGGTGCAGTATATATTATACTATAACAGTGTGTATTAAGAATGGATAGTGCTGCAGTATATATTATACTATAACAGTGTGTATTATTAAGAATGGATAGTGGTGCAGTATATATTATACTATAACAGCGTGTATTATTAAGAATGGATAGTGGTGCAGTATATATTATACTATAACAGTGTGTATTATTAAGAATGGATAGTGCTGCAGTATATATTATACTATAACAGTGTGTATTATTAAGAATGGATAGTGGTGCAGTATATATTATACTATAACAGTGTGTATTAAGAATGGATAGTGGTGCAGTATATATTATACTATAACAGTGTGTATTATTAAGAATGGATAGTGGTGCAGTATATATTATACTATAACAGTGTGTATTAAGAATGGATAGTGGTGCAGTATATATTATACTATAACAGTGTGTATTATTAAGAATGGATAGTGGTGCAGTATATATTATACTATAACAGTGTGTATTAAGAATGGATAGTGGTGCAGTATATATTATACTATAACAGTGTGTATTATTAAGAATGGATAGTGGTGCAGTATATATTATACTATAACAGTGTGTATTATTAAGAATGGATAGTGGTGCAGTATATATTATACTATAACAGTGTGTATTATTAAGAATGGATAGCGGTGCAGTATATATTATACTATAACAGTGTGTATTATTAAGAATGGATAGCGGTGCAGTATATATTATACTATAACAGTGTGTATTATTAAGAATGGATAGTGCTGCAGTATATATTATACTATAACAGTGTGTATTATTAAGAATGGATAGTGGTGCAGTATATATTATACTATAACAGTGTGTATTATTAAGAATGGATAGTGGTGCAGTATATATTATACTATAACAGTGTGTATTAAGAATGGATAGTGGTGCAGTATATATTATACTATAACAGTGTGTATTATTAAGAATGGATAGCGGTGCAGTATATATTATACTATAACAGTGTGTATTATTAAGAATGGATAGTGGTGCAGTATATATTATACTATAACAGTGTGTATTATTAAGAATGGATAGTGGTGCAGTATATATTATACTATAACAGTGTGTATTAAGAATGGATAGTGGTGCAGTATATATTATACTATAACAGCGTGTATTATTAAGAATGGATAGTGGTGCAGTATATATTATACTATAACAGTGTGTATTATTAAGAATGGATAGTGGTGCAGTATATATTATACTATAACAGTGTGTATTATTAAGAATGGATAGTGGTGCAGTATATATTATACTATAACAGTGTGTATTATTAAGAATGGATAGTGGTGCAGTATATATTATACTATAACAGTGTGTATTATTAAGAATGGATAGTGGTGCAGTATATATTATACTATAACAGTGTGTATTATTAAGAATGGATAGTGGTGCAGTATATATTATACTATAACAGTGTGTATTATTAAGAATGGATAGTGGTGCAGTATATATTATACTATAACAGTGTGTATTATTAAGAATGGATAGTGGTGCAGTATATATTATACTATAACAGTGTGTATTATTAAGAATGGATAGTGGTGCAGTATATATTATACTATAACAGTGTGTATTATTAAGAATGGATAGTGGTGCAGTATATATTATACTATAACAGTGTGTATTATTAAGAATGGATAGTGGTGCAGTATATATTATACTATAACAGTGTGTATTATTAAGAATGGATAGTGGTGCAGTATATATTATACTATAACAGTGTGTATTATTAAGAATGGATAGTGGTGCAGTATATATTATACTATAACAGTGTGTATTATTAAGAATGGATAGTGGTGCAGTATATATTATACTATAACAGTGTGTATTATTAAGAATGGATAGTGGTGCAGTATATATTATACTATAACAGTGTGTATTATTAAGAATGGATAGTGGTGCAGTATATATTATACTATAACAGTGTGTATTATTAAGAATGGATAGTGGTGCAGTATATATTATACTATAACAGTGTGTATTATTAAGAATGGATAGTGGTGCAGTATATATTATACTATAACAGTGTGTATTATTAAGAATGGATAGTGGTGCAGTATATATTATACTATAACAGTGTGTATTATTAAGAATGGATAGTGGTGCAGTATATATTATACTATAACAGTGTGTATTAAGAATGGATAGTGGTGCAGTATATATTATACTATAACAGTGTGTATTATTAAGAATGGATAGTGGTGCAGTATATATTATACTATAACAGTGTGTATTATTAAGAATGGATAGTGGTGCAGTATATATTATACTATAACAGTGTGTATTATTAAGAATGGATAGCGGTGCAGTATATATTATACTATAACAGTGTGTATTATTAAGAATGGATAGTGGTGCAGTATATATTATACTATAACAGTGTGTATTATTAAGAATGGATAGTGCTGCAGTATATATTATACTATAACAGTGTGTATTATTAAGAATGGATAGTGGTGCAGTATATATTATACTATAACAGTGTGTATTAAGAATGGATAGTGGTGCAGTATATATTATACTATAACAGTGTGTATTATTAAGAATGGATAGTGGTGCAGTATATATTATACTATAACAGTGTGTATTAAGAATGGATAGTGGTGCAGTATATATTATACTATAACAGTGTGTATTAAGAATGGATAGTGGTGCAGTATATATTATACTATAACAGTGTGTATTATTAAGAATGGATAGTGGTGCAGTATATATTATACTATAACAGTGTGTATTAAGAATGGATAGTGGTGCAGTATATATTATACTATAACAGTGTGTATTATTAAGAATGGATAGTGGTGCAGTATATATTATACTATAACAGTGTGTATTAAGAATGGATAGTGGTGCAGTATATATTATACTATAACAGTGTGTATTAAGAATGGATAGTGGTGCAGTATATATTATACTATAACAGTGTGTATTATTAAGAATGGATAGTGGTGCAGTATATATTATACTATAACAGTGTGTATTATTAAGAATGGATAGTGGTGCAGTATATATTATACTATAACAGTGTGTATTAAGAATGGATAGTGGTGCAGTATATATTATACTATAACAGTGTGTATTATTAAGAATGGATAGTGGTGCAGTATATATTATACTATAACAGTGTGTATTATTAAGAATGGATAGTGGTGCAGTATATATTATACTATAACAGTGTGTATTATTAAGAATGGATAGTGGTGCAGTATATATTATACTATAACAGTGTGTATTATTAAGAATGGATAGTGGTGCAGTATATATTATACTATAACAGTGTGTATTAAGAATGGATAGTGGTGCAGTATATATTATACTATAACAGTGTGTATTAAGAATGGATAGTGGTGCAGTATATATTATACTATAACAGTGTGTATTATTAAGAATGGATAGTGGTGCAGTATATATTATACTATAACAGTGTGTATTATTAAGAATGGATAGTGGTGCAGTATATATTATACTATAACAGTGTGTATTAAGAATGGATAGTGGTGCAGTATATATTATACTATAACAGTGTGTATTATTAAGAATGGATAGTGCTGCAGTATATATTATACTATAACAGTGTGTACTATTAAGAATGGATAGTGGTGCAGTATATATTATACTATAACAGTGTGTATTATTAAGAATGGATAGTGGTGCAGTATATATTATCCTATAACAGTGTGTATTATTAAGAATGGATAGTGGTGCAGTATATATTATACTATAACAGTGTGTATTATTAAGAATGGATAGTGGTGCAGTATATATTATACTATAACAGTGTGTATTATTAAGAATGGATAGTGGTGCAGTATATATTATACTATAACAGTGTGTATTAAGAATGGATAGTGGTGCAGTATATATTATACTATAACAGTGTGTATTATTAAGAATGGATAGTGGTGCAGTATATATTATACTATAACAGTGTGTATTATTAAGAATGGATAGTGGTGCAGTATATATTATACTATAACAGTGTGTATTATTAAGAATGGATAGTGGTGCAGTATATATTATACTATAACAGTGTGTATTATTAAGAATGGATAGTGGTGCAGTATATATTATACTATAACAGTGTGTATTATTAAGAATGGATAGTGGTGCAGTATATATTATACTATAACAGTGTGTATTATTAAGAATGGATAGTGGTGCAGTATATATTATACTATAACAGTGTGTATTATTAAGAATGGATAGTGGTGCAGTATATATTATACTATAACAGTGTGTATTATTAAGAATGGATAGTGGTGCAGTATATATTATACTATAACAGTGTGTATTATTAAGAATGGATAGTGGTGCAGTATATATTATACTATAACAGTGTGTATTAAGAATGGATAGTGGTGCAGTATATATTATACTATAACAGTGTGTATTATTAAGAATGGATAGTGGTGCAGTATATATTATACTATAACAGTGTGTATTATTAAGAATGGATAGCGGTGCAGTATATATTATACTATAACAGTGTGTATTATTAAGAATGGATAGCGGTGCAGTATATATTATACTATAACAGTGTGTATTATTAAGAATGGATAGTGGTGCAGTATATATTATACTATAACAGTGTGTATTATTAAGAATGGATAGTGCTGCAGTATATATTATACTATAACAGTGTGTATTATTAAGAATGGATAGTGGTGCAGTATATATTATACTATAACAGTGTGTATTAAGAATGGATAGTGGTGCAGTATATATTATACTATAACAGTGTGTATTATTAAGAATGGATAGTGGTGCAGTATATATTATACTATAACAGTGTGTATTAAGAATGGATAGCGGTGCAGTATATATTATACTATAACAGTGTGTATTATTAAGAATGGATAGTGGTGCAGTATATATTATACTATAACAGTGTGTATTATTAAGAATGGATAGTGGTGCAGTATATATTATACTATAACAGTGTGTATTAAGAATGGATAGTGGTGCAGTATATATTATACTATAACAGTGTGTATTATTAAGAATGGATAGTGGTGCAGTATATATTATACTATAACAGTGTGTATTATTAAGAATGGATAGTGGTGCAGTATATATTATACTATAACAGTGTGTATTATTAAGAATGGATAGTGGTGCAGTATATATTATACTATAACAGTGTGTATTATTAAGAATGGATAGTGGTGCAGTATATATTATACTATAACAGTGTGTATTAAGAATGGATAGTGGTGCAGTATATATTATACTATAACAGTGTGTATTAAGAATGGATAGTGGTGCAGTATATATTATACTATAACAGTGTGTATTATTAAGAATGGATAGTGGTGCAGTATATATTATACTATAACAGTGTGTATTATTAAGAATGGATAGTGGTGCAGTATATATTATACTATAACAGTGTGTATTAAGAATGGATAGTGGTGCAGTATATATTATACTATAACAGTGTGTATTATTAAGAATGGATAGTGCTGCAGTATATATTATACTATAACAGTGTGTACTATTAAGAATGGATAGTGGTGCAGTATATATTATACTATAACAGTGTGTATTATTAAGAATGGATAGTGGTGCAGTATATATTATCCTATAACAGTGTGTATTATTAAGAATGGATAGTGGTGCAGTATATATTATACTATAACAGTGTGTATTATTAAGAATGGATAGTGGTGCAGTATATATTATACTATAACAGTGTGTATTATTAAGAATGGATAGTGGTGCAGTATATATTATACTATAACAGTGTGTATTAAGAATGGATAGTGGTGCAGTATATATTATACTATAACAGTGTGTATTATTAAGAATGGATAGTGGTGCAGTATATATTATACTATAACAGTGTGTATTATTAAGAATGGATAGTGGTGCAGTATATATTATACTATAACAGTGTGTACTATTAAGAATGGATAGTGGTGCAGTATATATTATACTATAACAGTGTGTATTAAGAATGGATAGTGGTGCAGTATATATTATACTATAACAGTGTGTATTATTAAGAATGGATAGTGGTGCAGTATATATTATACTATAACAGTGTGTATTATTAAGAATGGATAGTGGTGCAGTATATATTATACTATAACAGTGTGTATTATTAAGAATGGATAGCGGTGCAGTATATATTATACTATAACAGTGTGTATTATTAAGAATGGATAGTGGTGCAGTATATATTATACTATAACAGCGTGTATTATTAAGAATGGATAGTGGTGCAGTATATATTATACTATAACAGTGTGTATTATTAAGAATGGATAGTGGTGCAGTATATATTATACTATAACAGTGTGTATTAAGAATGGATAGTGGTGCAGTATATATTATACTATAACAGTGTGTATTATTAAGAATGGATAGTGGTGCAGTATATATTATACTATAACAGTGTGTATTATCAAGAATGGATAGTGGTGCAGTATATATTATACTATAACAGCGTGTATTATTAAGAATGGATAGCGGTGCAGTATATATTATACTATAACAGTGTGTATTAAGAATGGATAGTGGTGCAGTATATATTATACTATAACAGTGTGTATTAAGAATGGATAGTGGTGCAGTATATATTATACTATAACAGTGTGTATTATTAAGAATGGATAGCGGTGCAGTATATATTATACTATAACAGTGTGTATTAAGAATGGATAGTGGTGCAGTATATATTATACTATAACAGTGTGTATTATTAAGAATGGATAGTGGTGCAGTATATATTATACTATAACAGTGTGTATTATTAAGAATGGATAGCGGTGCAGTATATATTATACTATAACAGTGTGTATTATTAAGAATGGATAGCGGTGCAGTATATATTATACTATAACAGTGTGTATTATTAAGAATGGATAGCGGTGCAGTATATGTTGTACTATAACAGTGTGTTTTCTTTTATTAAAATCGATCATTTGCTCAAAACAGCGTGAAGCTGCAGTTTGTTTGTTAGAAAATTCTAATCATAAAATAAATAAATAAAGTACATTGTTCAGCTGATGGTAAACAGAATTAGGAAACGATTGCTCATATTGTTTCAAATCCAGACACTTACTAATACAGGGTATAACAGAATTAGGAAACGATCTCTCATATTGTTTAAAATCCAGACACTTACTAATACAGAGTATAACAGAATTAGGAAACGATCTCTCATATTGTTTAAAATCCAGACACTTACTAATACAGAGTATAACAGAATTAGGAAACGATCGCTCCTATTGTTTAAAATCCAGGCATTTACTAATACAGGATACTATTTAAGAGCAGAGGATGCATGCAATAGGGAGAGCCACACCAGTACAAATGTATTGTAATACTAGAAGGGATGTGATTGAATGTATATATACAGTTCACATGACGTTGCACAAGTAAGCTTCCAATATTGTTACTAATGATTATTACACAGGTGGAGTTTGTACAAAAAAACATACTGCTGCACTTTGAAGAGTCAGAATTGTGTAAATCACTTGTTTCCATGAAGCTGCTTTGAGAATAAGCAGCTCTCCTGCTGCAGCCCCTTGTCTGCTCATTGTATTTGACACATTGAATCTTGTATTCTGTGTTGACAGTTTCCATCCAAACCATGATCACAATACAGTATGAGTTCACAGAAAGACATTCCTCAGACACTTTGCTGACACTTGCCTCTGTTGTCCTCAGCTGTTGTGCGGTTTCCTGCTGCGAGGGACAATGTGTTTTAATTTGGGAGTTAAAAACAGGGTAAAGTAACTGTATTAATTAAAAATAAATAAATCAAATAAGGGAAATAGCTCTTCTTAGACCCGCTGGCATTATGTTGACTCGGAAATGTCTTCATCTAGACAATGTGGGGAAGCTATAAAAAAGACCAACAAGATGCTCTGATATATTGTGAAAAGTGTTGAATTTAAATCAAGGGAAGTAATGTTAAAACTTTACAATGCATTAGCAAGACCACATCTAGAATATTCTGTTCAGTTCTGGTCACCTCGTTACAAAAAGGATATTGCTGCTCTAGAAAGAGTGCAAAGAAGAGCAACCAGAATTATCCTGGGTTTAAAAGGCATGTCGTATGCAGACAGGCTCAAAGAATTGAATCTATTCAGTCATTCTGACAAGGGGCTGGCTTTGTAGAGGAGCCTAGCTAGTAAGTAAGAGTTGTAATTTTATACAATTTTGTTTCCCACAGATCCCATAGAGAGCCACGCTATCCCTGAATCTGAAGCACAGGAAGGACCAAAGATAGAAGCAGTTTACACACAAGAGGAGTCCTTTGAACAGGAGTGGTGTGCAAGTCTAATACAGGTTACAGAGCTGCCATGTGTTAAAGATGAAGACGTCCCTGAACAGGAATGTGTTCCTATTAAAGAGGAATTCATAGAACAGGAATGTGTCTCCATCGCAGAGGAACTTCCTACTGAAAATAATGTCTGTACACTTGAGGAGAACAACAAGCTGGGATCCAACCTGTGTGATGATTCTCCATCTGAATGTGATCTGGGATTTGGAGGTAATCCTACAAAACAAGCAGCATTGAGCTGCCTATTCATCCTGCAGAACCTGGTACTGAACACCAGCAGTGTGCTTGAGATTCATATTTTAACCAGGGGGAGATGCCCAACCACTATGTCAACAAGGACATCACTGTGCTTGCTCCTGAGGCACCTGCTAGCTGTGCAGCCACTGCCACGCCTCTTTAGAATGCTGTGAGATCAGCGCTGTCCAATCACGCTCCTGGAGTCTATTCCACTCCTCATTGAACAGGTTCACTTCTATAAAGTGCTGCTCCTGTGCCTGGATGGAGCTTTAATTGGTTCATTTAAACAACTCAGAACAGGGTTGGAACAAAGAGCAGGAGTGGAAGGGCCAGCTTTGGACACCCCTGTGTTAGATCTGTGCCTTTCCCCATTTCTGGTAGACTGTTTGCAGTTGTCCTGCTCCCACAGCTTTACAGAGCTGCAGGGATCACATGTCCCATCACTGGGTGATGTCACATCCAGTCAGGTTGCTTAGCGTCCCCAGAAGAAACATTTCAGTAGAGCATTTCTGTGGAGAGTATGCAGCAGCATCGCCACAATGAGAGTGAACCCGTATTGTATGACCCATCAGTCTTACTTTATTTCTTAGTTTATTCAAATACAATATCATGTTTAAAAGCTCATCTCACTACAACTATCCCAGGGACTGTAATGTTTGCTCTCAGCAGCACATTTCACTCTTGTGCGTCTCACAGTAAGCATTGCTGTGTTGTTATTGTCATGTTTATGACATGAAGCCCTGCAGAACAGTGCATGTGGAAAAATGCTGTACAATAACCTTTGTCTCTCTTCTCTTTCTTTCTTTAGCTTCTAAAGTAGATGATGGAGAACACGACTCCACTCCATCACCCCAGTGCAAAAACTCTTCTAGAGGCGAACCACAGAGCAAGAAACACAGAGAAACGACACCCCAAGAAGAGTATGTGAAGACATTGAGAACTCACTCAGTTACAATCCCTTCCTTACAAGACAGACACCCACTTACTGTGGAGAGTACAGAGACGCCACATTCTGCATGTTTTAACAATTCTGAAACCCAGGGCAGCTTGAAGACCTTGCCTCATTCTATTAAAGGTGGGAAGAGTTCCTGTCAATTAGACGTTCCTGAAACTCACAAGAGCAATCCCACAGGAGGGACTCCGTGTTCCTGGGCTGATTGTGGGAAGAGTTTCAATCATATATCACTGCTTAAAAGACACCAGCGCATTCACACAGGAGAGAAACCTTCCCACATACATTTCAGAGATAAGAGTTTCACACAGTTAGGAAATCTTCATTCACACCAGCACATTAACATAGGAGAGAAACCTTATCACTGTGATGTTTGTGGGAAGAGATTCAGTCACTTAGGATACCTTAAAAAACACAAAGCCATTCACACAGGAGAGAAACCTCATCACTGTGATGTTTGTGGGAAGAGATTTAGCCAGTCTGGAGACCTTAAAAGACACAAAGCCATTCACACAGGAGAGAAACCTTATCACTGTTCTGTTTGTGGGAAGAGATTCAGCCTGTTTGGAAACCTTAAAGGACACCATAAAATTCACACAGGAGAGAAACCTCATCACTGCCCTGAGTGTGGGAAGACATTCAGTCACATAGGAAACCTTAAAAAACACAAAGCCATTCACACAGGAGAGAAACCTCATCACTGTGATGTTTGTGGGAAGAGATTCAGCCAGTTAGGAGACCTTAAAAGACACCATAAAATTCACGCAGGTGTGTAATCCTCTCCCTGCACTTAGTGTGGAGAAGTGAAGTCAGTTGCAGGCTCTTGCAGGACTCGAGAACATTCTCAGAATTGCAGATGCTTGGGGACACCTAAACAACATGAGTGCATTTGACTAAATACAGAAATATCTACTGAAAACAAAAGAATAAACCTGCTTGATAAACAGGGTCCCCCCGAATCACAATGTGTTCAGATCAAAAGCTCACAGACTCAAATATGAACGAGTACGTCTTGTATTCATCGTCTTGTTGAGCATTCGGATTGTGTTACCTCACATTAGTAATATATTAAATAGATTGTTATTATGAATGCACGTTTCTCTTTCCTTTCTCATGCGTTGCTCAGCCTCTTGCAGTGGGTTCTGTGGAACCTTCCCCCGATACCACGGTGAATCTGCGGTACCTCAAGACACAGCACAGTGTACTGCAGCTATCATGCAGGCACCTTGCAGTGTAAAGCAGTACTGTTTCCAGCAGGGGGCACCAGAGAGCTTTTAGGAATGTAATGGGCTGCATAGCATTGCTTCTTAACGAGATGATTTCTGCTCAGGATGTGTTTAATACTGCCCTCTCACTCTCTTGGGTACTCTATTAACAAACACAGGTTCTGTGTTTTTTATATCAATTTGTTGATTGACAACGAGACTACTAAAGCAAATAAAATCTATATTAAAAATGTTTTAAATGTTGTTCAGTGTTTTATCAATCAAGGATTTCATTTTATAAATCCAGTAATAAATACCGTAGATGTTCTTGTTTCTGCATTTCTTATACCATGACTGGAGCAGCTTTTTAAACTGCTGTCTGCTCATACAAGCGATCCATGTGCAATCAGGCATATATTTTGTCATTAAGTATTCTATAGCTCTGTGGTTTATACAAATAGTTTTTACATGTTTAACTTGATGTTGCTTTGAAGCCCGTTTCAGTTCATCGCTTTCCTGTAAAATGTTCCCCGCGCTTACAAGTTTGTTATAACTTTTTATTATTTATGATTTTGGAAATGCACTCTCGTTAGATATTTTATGATCTGTCGTTTCAAGTCGTTATTATTTGTAGTGTTTTAGATTGCAAGGTTGTGAGATTTTAAACAGCAATCTCACACGCCTGCATGGAAGTTAGAATCAGGGATGGAGGATTTATAAACTGCAGAATCAGGAATGGAAGACAGAGCAGGCATTTTCAATACTTGGAAATGGGAATTTTAACAACAATGCCTCCATCTTTTGTTTGAAGTAGATTATGATTAGCTGCTCCACAGCTTAGTATGCAGCTCTGTACTGAATCCACAAGTTCATCGCAATTGACCCAGATGGTTGTCATTGCTGGCTTCATTAGGAGCACTAGGCACTGGGAAATGTAGTTCTGATGCCATTTTAAAATCCCAGAACTACATTCTCTTTAACAGATTTGCATAAGTGCTGTGCGCTACACCACTATCTGTGGAAGAGGCTGAAAGCAGAGCCACGCAATGCTGTTACAAAGCAATGCCAGCAGCATTCATCTGGAGAGCCTGCACAACCTCTGCCCCAGATTTACAGCCTAATAAAGTCAAGGATACCAAATCTGCTAACAGCACTGGAAGATGCTATTGATAGTGATGGTGTTGGAGTGGAGACACAAGAGGCTGTCCCTGGAACATCAGGTATCATTCACTACAAAATGAGTATTCAAATCAATTCAAAACTTGCCATTCTGATCGCTCCATCACTCTGCTCCTTCTCCCTAAACTACAGAATCTCATTCTGAAAAGAAATAGTTTTTAAAAGATATCTTCAACTTTCAGCTTTTATTTTTTTCTTTTAAGATGTGGGTCGCACCCCCTGTGCAGCTGTGTGATCTGATGCAGTATTTATAAATGCATCTAGACAATTCCTGCTGTACCTTTCTCTCCATATGAACTTGTCCCGGTATGACGGTATCGGCTCCTCTTCTGTGCCCTGTATTGTTTTAAATGGTTTCTTAACACAGGCCCTGTAGCTGTCCAGCCGTAAACTGCAAAGTCAGTTTGATAAGTGACCGGGTATTTGATAATGCAAACAGGGTCTCAGGTTGGGTCTGCATCAGTTTCCCAACAGCAGTAAAATAGTCTGTGTAACAATAAAGACGTGTTGTAAGTGTGATTTTTATTAGAGCTTCCTTTATTAAATGTTGTGTACGTTCTCAAGCCAGAGCTCGAGTCGGTTTTACTCTCAAAGTGATGTAATGATTGTTTAAAAATACACCAGTTTAAATGGAGCTCTCAGGTTCAGGAGCTGTGAACTTGCTTTAAAAAGGAATTCAGAAGGTTTTCAGATGTTGCTTCCAGGCAATCTGACCATTTGGAAACTAACCATATGTGACGAGGTCCTTTACAACTTTTAGCTTGGACCTCAACACCCAATGTAATACTGATGTTCTTAATCATGTGTCAGACAGACACACATCCATGCACACATACATACATACACACACACATACGCACACACACACATACACACACATACACACACACACATTCCATGCACACACATTCATGCACACACACACACACACACTCTTGGAATCCAGATTTCATCTGAGACATGAAGAGAAACACAAGCTAATAAAGAGAAAGTACAGTGTAGTATTAGTTATTAACCCTATAGGCTGATACAGAGTCCCAGCACCAAAAACAGTGTGCAAAACACACCTGACTGTGTTTAGTTATTTTTTTGTTATTTCTTTTTGATTTCATCAAACAAAACATAGCTAGAAACCAGAACTAAAGAATCACAGCTTGCACTGCTGCAGTTGAATCATGTAACACAGAGTTATTATTTTTAATGATATAACAGAGGATCCACTTTACTTCCCCTCCCCTCCCCTCCCCTCCCCTCCCCTATTTCGTGCCTGTGGTCATCCATTAATCTATATTATTTTCAAGACTCCTGAATGTTGATACAAAAAAAGATGAGGAAACAGTGACATATAGTGGAGAACATAAACCATACACCAGTCAGTGTCCTGTCAAATCACAGGTACAATAACAGGATTGTCTCCACACATTAGAATCAACCATCACAGACTAGCAGCTCTGCACACACTAGAATCAACCGTCACAGACTAGCAGCTCTGCACACACTAGAATCAACCATCACAGACTAGCAGCTCTGCACACACTAGAATCAACCATCACAGACTAGCAGCTCTGCACACACTAGAATCAACTATCAAAGACTAGCAGCTCTGCACACACTAGAATCAACCATCACAGACTAGCAGCTCTGCACACACTAGAATCATCCATCCCAGACTAGCAGCTCTGCACATACTAGAATCAACCATCACAGACTAGCAGCTCTGCACACACTAGAATCAACCATCACAGACTAGCAGCTCTGCACACACTAGAATCAACCATCACAGACTAGCAGCTCTGCACACACTAGAATCATCCATCCCAGACTAGCAGCTCTGCACACACTAGAATCGACCATCACAGACTAGCAGCTCTGCACACACTAGAATCAACCGTCACAGACTAGCAGCTCTGCACACACTAGAATCAACCATCACAGACTAGCAGCTCTGCACACACTAGAATCAACCATCACAGACTAGCAGCTCTGCACACACTAGAATCAACCATCACAGACTAGCAGCTCTGCACACACTAGAATCAACCGTCACAGACTAGCAGCTCTGCACACACTAGAATCAACCATCACAGACTAGCAGCTCTGCACACACTAGAATCCACCATCACAGACTAGCAGCTCTGCACACACTAGAATCAACCATCACAGACTAGCAGCTCTGCACACACTAGAATCATCCATCCCAGACTAGCAGCTCTGCACATACTAGAATCAACCATCACAGACTAGCAGCTCTGCACACACTAGAATCAACCATCACAGACTAGCAGCTCTGCACACACTAGAATCAACCATCACAGACTAGCAGCTCTGCACACACTAGAATCATCCATCCCAGACTAGCAGCTCTGCACACACTAGAATCGACCATCACAGACTAGCAGCTCTGCACACACTAGAATCAACCGTCACAGACTAGCAGCTCTGCACACACTAGAATCAACCATCACAGACTAGCAGCTCTGCACACACTAGAATCAACCATCACAGACTAGCAGCTCTGCACACACTAGAATCAACCGTCACACACTAGCAGCTCTGTACACACTAGAATCAACCATCACAGACTAGCAGCTCTGCACACACTAGAATCAACCGTCACAGACTAGCAGCTCTGCACACACTAGAATCAACCATCACAGACTAGCAGCTCTGCACACACTAGAATCAACCATCACAGACTAGCAGCTCTGCACACACTAGAATCAACCATCACAGACTAGCAGCTCTGCACACTCTAGAATCAACCATCAAAGACTAGCAGCTCTGCACACATTAGAATCAACCATCACAGACTAGCAGCTCTGCACACACTAGAACCAACCATCACAGACTAGCAGCTCTGCACACACTAGAATCAACCATCACAGACTAGCAGCTCTGCACGCTCCTATAACACTGCATGAGATCAAAGAACAGCCACATAAACTACAGCCAGGGAACTCCTGTGGGACAGACATGAGTAAGGATCCGCGCAAAGTGATGTGCGGTTTCAAACCCCCGTGAGAGGCTGTGTGCTCCCGTGGTTAAAGACAAGGGCTTGTAGGGAAATAAGCGGCACGCACGCTTTTATTTTTGAATTTTTATTTGTCAAACAGTGAGTTAGAGATCACATACATTTTCTTCACTTTTTTTTTTTTAAACAGCTTCAGTGGTTTCAATCTCTCCACACACATCGAGTGGAAATCTGCTCTGCAGCGCACTCCAGCACCCACACAGCTCCCTGACCTGCACACCGCAGGGCAACTGCTGTACAAGGGCTGTTTTATCAGTCCCTGCTGTGGATTAAAATAATATTGGTTTTAAGAATAAATAATTAAACTCACATGGGGAGGTGTCGGTCGCAGGGCTTCCTGTGCTGTAAACCTGGTCGTCATGGAGACGGGCAGAACGCAGCTCCCGCTGTTCCTTATCCAATGCTGCCATCGTGTGGCCATTTACTAGAACTGTTTGTTCTAATAGATCGATCGATCTATCTATCTATCTATCTATCTATCTATCTATCTATCTATCTATCTATCTATCTATCAGCTAAGTTGCCCTTTGAAATAACCTTAACCTCTGTGCAAAAATAGACATTTCAGATACATTCTTAAAATACAGCAAACAGAATATTTACAGGATACGCAGGAGAGTACTGTGTGTATAAATAAGTGTTCTGTAATTGCTCGTATTTGAAATCATTCTCATGCATTTATCATGCTTACTGCCTGTTCTTACTGGACTCATATCAGCAAATAGTTACTATCAGGTTTAGCTGCTCTTAGTCGAATTCGCTCTTATAATTTACTGTGTGCTTTATTATTTTGCTCTTACTTGAATTGATTTTATGGTACTTTCATATCTGCTCTTATCTGTATTATGATATTCTGTAATGTGATGTTTTGTAATGTGATACTTTGTACTGTGATAACTTGTAAGAATTGTAAGTCGACCTGAATGTCTGCTAAGAAATAAATACTAATAACAGTAGTAATGTCATTGCTGATTTTCACTACCTGTACTACCTCTTGTAAACAGCAGAGGGCAGCAGCGACCGCGTGTCACGGAGCTGTGTTCAGATCAAATAACATGTTAGTTTAATACAGTGGTGGCCGGTACGTGGATCGCAGAGATTTTCGGTGGATGTCGGGTCGAATCACAGCATATACTCACACAACAGTGTTTGTTTCGGCTGATGGGCAGAGTCTTCTGTGTCGTCCAGTAGCACAGATGAAATCTCAACAGTTTCTGCGTATGAGACGAACAAAATGCTTGTGTGAAAATACATTTTAATTTAGGCGCACGTAGGCGACTAGAAATTCCTAAAGGTAGACTATAAAAAATAAACGGGATTTATTTTTTCAGCTGGAAAGTAAAACAAATAAAAAAACCTCACATTCGGATCTAAACTCTAAGCTCAATCGTAATGCACTCTGGGAATGTAGTTTATTGGTGTCCACTGCCCACTGTTAATCACACATTAAAAACTACAAATCCCATACCCGCCAGTTTCACTGATTTATCAGTGCGATGGCTACTCGTTTCCAGACAGTTTGTCAAACCAAGATGAGGAAAATAACAAATTCAGATATGTCGACGTCTTTACAGGACATGAGCAATGCAGGTGTTTCAGAAATTGAAAGCGAACAGGGAGCTTCGAGTTAGTTACAGCGTGTTCACAGTCGAGTAAAATACAACTTCAACCAACAGTGGCTAAAAGATTAACCCTGGCTTAAGTTTGACAATGTTAAAAAAAAATCCATGTTCTGCACGTTTTATCAGGATGCAGGGGAACTGATGGCAGGACAGACTGCATTTTAACAGGGAGCCAGGAGTTGAAACATGAAAATATCTTAAACACAGCGCTTCAAAACGGAGAGGCAGCTCAGCGCGCCGCCATGAACAGCAAGCAGCGCCTTCTGAGGAACATGCGAGCAGGCAGCTAAAATAAATACATAAATAAATAAATAAATGAAACGTTAACCATTTTAATCGTGTTGATGCAAAAGAATTAAACTGCACACGTGTTATGTAAGAAAGAAGGAACAAAAAGATCTGTAGACATTCAACAATACATTTAAGCAAGACATGTTTATTATTATTATTTAAGGAAGTCTCTCGGAAGTGGTGTTTTGGGATTGCAATTAACCAGTCGGTCTGGAGTAGAGACGGTCCGAATCTGTGGAGGAGTGAATTCCTGGGAATTCGCACTCCTCCAGGGAGCCTCCATCTTCCTCAGCGACATCGTCATCGGAATTATCACAAACGGACCGCTAAAGTGACCTGGAATACATGAACTCAGCTGCTCGGTTCTAGTTTTGTGAAATCGACAGACGTTGTGTCTCCTTTTAAGAAGTAGGAGTTCATAAAGGCTGGAGTTGAGGGTTTGAAAACGTGACCCAATGAGAAGTCTTGTTTTTGTTTGACAGCGTATAAAGATTTTACTGACAAAAAGGCCTGATATGTTACATTGGAAGTGCTTCGCCTGTAAAGAGTTTGATAGTATGTTTACTTGATTTCCATTTTTATCATTCAAATACTAAACAGGTAAGATGCTCCCTCTGCAGATTACAGATTCTCTTCAGATTTCCGCGGTTCTGTGCAGTTTGGGACGGCCTCTAGGCTTGAGGTTTGCACACATGTGATAGACAGTCTCTGGGTTCGGGCAGCGATGCACATTTTAATTTGAGCTGCTGTGCTGTTATAGATTCATCTGATAGAGACACAGGGATATCTTCAGACGGCACGGTTCAGGTGTTGTGAGACTTGTGGAAAGGATGGAAGTTTTACAAATATTACAATTTTTTTTTATTATCAATAACTAGAGTAAAATATCAAAATCTATTGTTCTGTATATGACTGGTTGTATGTTAACCTTACAGAGGATTCTATGAAGAGAAATGTAATAAATGAATTTTCAAATTTGACAGGCCCTCGATGTGCGTCTCTTGTTTTGTGTTTTGTTGTTCTTCAGAGCCGGGCTCGCTGACAGGTTTAAAACACAACGCGTCGCTTTCCCTGGCGTTCTGCTGCCTGGACTTATTCCTGCGATATCTTTATCAACACAATCGCCATGGTTTATGTTTTTATTAACATGTCCCTCGTCATGAATAGTTCTGAGGAGTTGTTTTAGTTTTCCATCAGTTATGAACGGAGCGCGGGAGGGGACTTGAGACAAAAAATATATCTCCCAGAGACACACAGGTACTGCCGCACGCATGCGCACGCACACACACACACACCCACACAGACACGGGTAGTGACCGACCCACACCCACACAGGTACTGACACACACACACACACACACCCACACAGACACAGGTAGTGACCGACCCACACCCACACATGTACTGACACACACACACACACACACACACAGGTACTGACACACACACACAGGTACTGACACACACAGGTACTGACACACACACACACACGTACTGACAAACACACACACACCGAGACACAGACACACACACACACACACAGATACTGAGGCACAGACACACACACACACTGAGACACACACACTGAGACACACACAAATGTTAAATCTACTTAAGAGATTTAAGATGTATTTAAATATTTACCCAACTGTTAAATCTTGTAACTAGATTTCTAAATGATATCTGAATGCACACATTTCTAAAAAGCTGTATTTATTTTCTCCTCATTTCTGGCAGCCCATACTAACGGCGCTCGGAACTTTGGCATTTTTAAATCCTAACGGTCTCTGCTCAGCGGAGTGGAATGTTCAGGAGCCGGTTGCCTAGCAGCGTCTCCGCCTCCTTCTCTGCCCCGCCCCCTCTCTCCCTCTCTCGTTGCTCCAGCTAGGAGTTCACATTCAGCTTCCTTAGATTATATAGCGCCATTCTTTACTAACTTTTACAAATGAGCTTATTGGAGGCTTCGTGTTTTTAAGATGGTTCAGGTGCAGTCCGGGCAGACTGACTGCAGCATCATTACAGTATACCGCACTGCGCTCGGCTTTGTGTGGAGGCTGATACACAAAATAATGAACGACTGGTAAAGAAATCACATGGATTGCTTTTTAATGCTAAATGTGTATCTGGTATTCTAAGTATTATCTACAATTAATAACTCAGCTATATTCATATTCAGAATGTGATACAGTATTAAGACAGGGTCCAGTATTAGAAATAAATAAACACGCTTTAAGAGAAACAGCAGTGATGTTTATTGCCCATTCCCATCCATTCTCTGTATGTTTTGATAAACTTGACCTTGTTATAATACAAGTTACTACAGACAGCACAGTGAGTCTTTAGCGCAAGGGAAATTCTAGCAGATCATGATAATACAATCCACACATCTGTGTTTTGTTTGGAGAGTAATTCATTAGTAGAAGTGAAAGATGAGAGATGCTCCGGGTTCGATAACCAGTTTAATTGAGGGAGCACACAATAAAGTAAGAGCAGGGTTTGCCATAACGACTCCAGCATCCCATCATGCCTCTTGGTTTACCCAAAATATGCAAATGACCTGGGAAAGAGCAGCGTGCTTCTGAGCGGCTAAACACTCTGCTTGTTCTCATCCAATTGAAATGTCCCGGCCCGAATATCATGCATGCTGTGACTTTGATGTTATGTGTTTTTAAAATGTATTCATGATCAATGCATTGCTGAGTTTGTTGCGTTCGCGTATCAGGTTGTGTCTGGAATGATCCAAATGCAATTAAAACAGCGGGTGGAGGTGTGAAAAGTACATCTATAACTTCTCTCATGCAATTCTTTCAATAGCGATTAATAACCCTTTGAGGTCCGTTTATTCAGCGCGTCTCAGGCGTGTCACGTCCAATTTATTTTCACACGCTCAGTTTATTTTAGACGCGCTGTTTAAAAGTATTTTCTTTCACAGTTAAACAGGTTTAAAAGTCTCTGCATATCAACAGGACTCTCAGTACTGCATCTCCAGCACTGCTCCTTGTTCACTGTATTCATCACATACCTCTTCATTGTCCTGCATACCGATAAATCATCTCCTGATCACTCTCTTTATCACCAAACCCCTCGATCACGCGATCCGAGTCGTTATTTTATTACTGTAACATCTCAACACGCTCTGCAGATGTCTGTGATGTTCTTTGAGCGCTGGATGCAGAAGCAGCTGTCTTGTTTGTTTGTGTCCGTGTTATCTCTGTGGTGTTGAACAGCAGTGAGTAGCCGGCGAGCCCAGCGACCCGGGAATCTTTAAGGCGAGCAAAGCGAGGTGGGAATTATTTAAGACGAGCGCAGCGAGCTGGCATCAATACATTAAAAGAAAATACGCTCATTTGTGCTGTTTAATCTACTATTTGTTAATTAAACACGTACAACTTCAAGGAAAAGTTTTCAGTACCTGCTATTGCCAGACAGACAGTCTCTCATCCAAATACCAACCAAACATATTATTATTACGATTTTTTTAGCAGATACACTTATCCAGGCCAACTTCCAATTGTAACATACAATTACCCGTTTATACAGTCTGGTTTTTGACTGGAGCAATCTAGGTAAAGCAGCAACGTGCCCCCCAGCTGGGATTGAACTCACAACCCTCCAGTCAGAAGCACAGGACTCTAACCGCTACTCCACAGAGGCTGCAAGCGACGCGTCACTCGTGTCTCGCTGTCGAAATCTCGGCAGCTTCACACAAGTTTTTCCAACGTATGAGGAACTACCGCTCCTCTCAATATATATATAAAGTTTGAGAAAAATGAAAACGGCTGTGTACCAAAATGATCAATAAGAAAAAAGAAGAGAAAAGGATATTTCAGATACTTAAAAAGGTAGAATAATTGATTACAAATCAATTATCAGGATGTTTCAGACTACAAGTCCATCGGCTGAAAAGAAAAAAAAAACAGTGCTTTAAGAAGTTAAAAAAAATATTGTAAATATACATATACTGTGTGTGTGTATATATATATATA
>NC_081231.1:7686913-7696913 GCF_902713425.1 Acipenser ruthenus | reverse complement strand
TTGAAGATGTATTTAAATATTTAGCTAACTGTTAAATGTTGTATCTAGATGTATAAATGATATCTGAATGCACACATTTATAAAAAGCTGTATTTATTTTCTCCTCATTTCTGGCAGCCCATACTAACGGCGCTCGGAACTTTGGCATTTTTAAATCCTAACGGTCTCTGCTCAGCGGAGTGGAATGTTCAGGAGCCGGTTGCCTAGCAGCGTCTCCGCCTCCTTCTCTGCCCCGCCCCCTCTCTCCCTCTCTCGTTGCTCCAGCTAGGAGTTCACATTCAGCTTCCTTAGATTATATAGCGCCATTCTTTACTAACTTTTACAAATGAGCTTATTGGAGGCTTCGTGTTTTTAAGATGGTTCAGGTGCAGTCCGGGCAGACTGACTGGAGCATCATTACAGTATACCGCACTGCGCTCGGCTTTGTGTGGAGGCTGATACACAAAATAATGAACGACTGCTAAAGAAATCACATGGATTGCTTTTTAATGCTAAATGTGTATCTGGTATTCTAAGTATTACCTACAATTAATAACTCAGCTATATTCATATTCAGAATGTGATACAGTATTAAGTTCCTCGTTAACCTGCGATCTTTGAAATTGACGAGGAAATCAGTTTATGGGAAAGTAATCAAGCACTTTGTTTTTAAGGAAGTCTCTCGGAAGTGCTGTTTTGGGATTGCAATTAACCAGTCGGTCTGGAGTAGAGACGGTCCGAATCTGTGGAGGAGTGAATTCCTGGGAATTCGCACTCCTCCAGGGAGCCGCCATCTTCCTCAGCGACATCGTCATCGGAATTATCACAAACGGACCGCTAAAGTGACCTGGAATACATGAACTCAGCTGCTCGCTTCTAGTTTTGTGAAATCGACAGACGTTGTGTCTCCTTTTAAGAAGTAGGAGTTCATAAAGGCTGGAGTTGAGGGTTTGAAAACGTGACCCAATGAGAAGTCTTGTTTTTGTTTGACAGCGTATAAAGATTTTACTGACAAAAAGGCCTGATATGTTACATTGGAAGTGCTTCGCCTGTAAAGAGTTTGATAGTATGTTTACTTGATTTCCATTTTTATCATTCAAATACTAAACAGGTAAGATGCTCCCTCTGCAGATTACAGATTCTCTTCAGATTTCCGCGGTTCTGTGCAGTTTGGGACGGCCTCTAGGCTTGAGGTTTGCAGACATGTGATAGACAGTCTCTGGCTTCGGGCAGCGATGCACATTTTAATTTGAGCTGCTGTGCTGTTATAGATTCATCTGATAGAGACACAGGGATATCTTCAGACGGCACGGTTCAGGTGTTTTGAGACTTGTGGAAAGGATGGAAGTTTTACAAATATTACTAATTTTTTTTTTTTTTTTTATCAAAAACTAGAGAATTATCAAAATCCGTTGTTCTGTATATGACTGGTTGTATGTTAACCTTACAGAGGATTCTATGAAGAGAAATGTAATAAATGAATTTTCAAATTTGACAGGCCCTCGATGTGCGTCTCTTGTTTTGTGTTTTGTTGTTCTTCAGAGCCGGGCTCGCTGACAGGTTTAAAACACAACGCGTCGCTTTCCCTGGCGTTCTGCTGCCTGGACTTATTCCTGCGATATCTTTATCAACACAATCGCCATGGTTTATGTTTTTATTAACATGTCCCTCGTCATGAATAGTTCTGAGGAGTTGTTTTAGTTTTCCATCAGTTATGAACGGAGCGCGGGAGCGGACTTGAGATAAAAAATATATCTCCCAGAGACACACAGGTACTGACGCACGCATGCGCACGCACACACACACACACACACACAGGTACTGACCCCCCCCACACACACAGGTACTGACGCACGCATGCTCACGCACACACAAACACACACACACACACACACACAGGTACTGACCCCCCCACACACACAGGTACTGACGCACGCATGCGCACGCACACACACACACAGGTACAGACACAAACACACACACAAAGGGAGTGACCCGCACACACACAAACACAGGTACTGACCTGCGCGCACACACACACAGGTACTAACCCACACACAGGTTCTGACACACAGACACAAGTACTGAAACACACACACACACACACACAAACAGACACTGACCCACACCCACACACACACTCACAGGTACTGACCTGCGCACACACAGGTACTGACACACACACACACAGGTACTGACACGCACACACACACACACACACACACACACAGGTACTGACACACACACACAGGTACTGACACCCACACACACACACACACACAATTACTGACACACACACACACAGGTACTGACACGCGCACACACACACACACAGGTACTGACAAACACACACACAGGTACTGACACGCACGCACACACACACTGAGACACACGCACACACACACTGAGACACACACACACACACTAAGACACACACTGAGACACACACACACACAGATAGTGACGCACACACACACAGATAGTGACACACACACTGATACACACACTGACACACACACAGGAACTGACACGCACACACACAGGTACTGACACGCACACACACACTCACGGGTACTGACACGCACACACAGGTACTGACACACACGCACACACACACACACACACACACACAGGTACTGACACACACTGAGACATACACACAGGTACTGAGACACACACACACACAGGTACTGACACACACGCACACACAAATGTTAAATCTACTTAAGAGATTGAAGATGTATTTAAATATTTAGCTAACTGTTAAATCTTGTAAGTAGATATCTAAATGATATCTGAATGCACACATTTATAAAAAGCTGTATTTATTTTCTCCTCATTTCTGGCAGCCCATACTAACGGCGCTCGGAACTTTGGCATTTTTAAATCCTAACGGTCTCTGCTCAGCGGAGTGGAATGTTCAGGAGCCGGTTGCCTAGCAGCGTCTCCGCCTCCTTCTCTGCCCCGCCCCCTCTCTCCCTCTCTCGTTGCTCCAGCTAGGAGTTCACATTCAGCTTCCTTAGATTATATAGCGCCGTTCTTTACTAACTTTTACAAATGAGCTTATTGGAGGCTTCGTGTTTTTAAGATGGTTCAGGTGCAGTCCGGGCAGACTTACTGCAGCATCATTACAGTATACCGCACTGCGCTCGGCTTTGTGTGGAGGCTGATACACAAAATAATGAACGACTGGTAAAGAAATCACATGGATTGCTTTTGAATGCTAAATATGTATCTGGTATTCTAAATATTACCTACAATTAATAATTCAGCTATATTCATATTCAGAATGCGATACAGTATTAAGACAGGGTCCAGTATTAGAAATAAATAAACACGCTTTAAGAGAAACAGCAGTGATGTTTATTGACCATTCCCATCCATTCTCTATATGTTTCTACATTGTGGTTGCAATCCACAGGTACAAGGGACTGAGTGATGTTAAATGAAAAACTAGAGCCCACAATTGACCAATATAGAAAGGAAGGGGGGAGAAATGTATTGCCTGCGTGCAGCACCTTCCACTTTCCTCTATTAAATGTCATTTGCCATGTGTCTGCCCAGTTCTGAATGACCTTTGCTGCTGCAACAGTGTTTGCCACTCCTCCTATTTTTGTGTCCTCTACAAATTTAACAAGTTTGCTTACTATACCAGAATCTAAATCATTAATGTAGATTAGGAATAGCAGAGGACCTAATACTGATCCCAATGTGCATTATAAATATGGGAGATACTGAAATTGAAGAAGGAATCTATGAAAAAAGTCCCAGGAGTATATGCTGGCTCAGAAATGTCTTCATCTAGACAACGTGGGGAAGCTATAAAAAAAAGGCCAACAAGATGCTCGGATATATTATGAAACGTGTTGAAATTAAATCAAGGGAAGTAATGTTAAAACTTTACAATGCATTAGTAAGACCTCACCTAGAATATTGTGTTCAGTTCTGGTCACCTCGTTACAAAAAGGATATTGCTGCTCTAGAAAGAGTGCAAAGAAGAGCAACCAGAATTATCCCGTGTTTAAAAGGCATGTCGTATGCAGACAGGCTAAAAGAACTGAATCTATTCAGTCTTGAACAAAGAAGACTACGCGGCGATCTGATTCAAACATTCAAAATCCTAAAAGATATAGACAATGTCGACCCAGGGGTCTTCTTGGACCTGAAAAAAGAAACAAGGACCAGGGGTCACAAATGGAGATTAGATAAAGGGGCATTCAGAACAGAAAATAGGAGGCACTTTTTTTACACAGAGAATTGTGAGGGTCGGGAACCAACTCCCCAGTAATGTTGTTGAAGCTGACACCCTGGGATCCTTCAAGAAGCTGCTTGATGAGATTCTGGGATCAATAAGCTACTAACAACCAAACGAGCAAGATGGGCTAAATGGCCTCCTCTCGTTTGTAAACTTTCTTATGTTCTTATTCCTTATACAATGCTGCCACCGTGTGGACATTTACTAGAACTGTTTGTTCTAATATATGTATTTGTCAAGTCTCAAGTCACAACTGTCAAGGGTCAAGTCTGGAAACAGCCAAGCGTGATTGACCTGATGAGGAAGATAAGGATGAGGAGGAGGAGGAGGAGGAGGAGGAGGAGTGTGAGGTAGGAGACCCTCACATTGTCTCAGTATGTATCTGGACATTTACTGCAAATGTTTTTAATCTGTTTTTGTATGGTGTTGCTGATCCTTGTGTCTAGTAAGGAAAATAATAAAAACAAAATTCACTTCCCTGTTGTACGGGGACTGGAGGCCTGTGGTTGGGAGTGTCCTGAAAACCAAAAGAAAGGTCAATGAAGAGTACGGTTTAGAGAGCTGGTTTGGAAAGGAGCACACTTCCAGAACAATGGATTGCAGTACTATTGTTGAGATAAACTGATATGCAATGGTTCAGGTAACCTGAGTTGGGTGTGGTGGTGAGGTCCTCCATCTTGACAGGAAGTGGGGAAGCAGCCATGTTGGTGAGGGAAGCTTTTATTGACTTTCCTGAGTACTGACTTCCTGTAGTCAGGGCAGTACCTGTAGAAGATATTGAAAGGGGGGACAGCTGATTTTAAGTACGTTTCCCTCTGCTTGTTTTAAAGCATAGTTTTAATGCACGTGTTAGATTAATGTTTATATATATTCATTGATTTGTTTCTTTTTGAATACTTTATTTATTCTTGATAACTGTTTGCTGGTTTGTTTCTATATACCCACCTGCAGAATGGTTTATTCTGGGGGAGGGGGAGGTCTGGAAGGGTATAAAAGCTGTTAGTTTTGTTCAGTCAGGATCGTCTTTTTGTGCAGATCAGAGGGCAGTTTTGCAGCTCTGTGGTTGGACTCAGTTATTGGAGTCAGTACCTGTGATTAGGTGACTATAAATAAATAGTTATTTTTGGTTTCCACTTTTTCTTTCCTCAAATTGTTTGATATTTTGTTCAATTAGCTTTTTGTTTATTATTGTTCTTAAATAAAAATAATTGGTTTGGCACCAAACTTCTCTGTGATCCTTGTGCGTGTGTGTGTGTGTGTGTGTCAGTCACACACACACAGACACACACACACACACACCAAGACACACACAGTGAGACAAACACCCTGAGACACACACACTGAGACACACACACACACACTGAGAGACACACACATACACTGAGACACACACACACACACTGAGACACACACACACACTGAGACACACACTGAAGCACACACACACACTGAGACACAAACACTCACGCACTGAGACACAAACACACACACATACACTGAGACACACACACACACTGAGACAACACTGAGACACACACTGAGATACACACACACAGAGACACACACACACTCACGCACTGAGATACAAACACACTGAGACACACACACTGAGACACAAACACACTGAGACACAAACACACTGAGACCGACACACACACACTGAGACAAACACACTGAGACAAACACACACACTGAGACAAACACACACACACTGAGAGACACACACATACACTGAGACACACACACACACTGAGACACACACTGAAGCACACACGCACACTGAGACACAAACACTCACGCACTGAGACACAAACACACACACATACACTGAGACAACACTGAGACACACACTGAGATACACACACACAGACACACACACACACTCACGCACTGAGATACAAACACACTGAGACACACACACTGAGACACAAACACACTGAGACTCAAACACACTGAGACACACACACACACTGAGACCGACACACACACACTGAGACAAACACACTGAGACAAACACACACACTGAGACAAACACACTGAGACACACACACACACTGAGACACACACACACTGAGACAGACACACACACACTGAGACAAACACACTGAGACACTGTGGCAATGTGCCCCGCCCCTGTGTGCATATTGTGTGTTGTGTGTTGCGTGCGTGTGTTAATGTTGGTGTATAGATTGGTACACGGGATATAAACGGGTCTGTGTTTCACGTGTATTTAAAAAGGTAGATTTGTATTTAGGCACGAGGAGAGCTCAAATCACTTCACGTGCTGGTTAAATGTAATATGTGAGCACGGGGTTGCACAGAATTAATTCACGTGCTGGGATTCAAGTGAATAATTAATTAGTAATTGAATCCCAGCACAACAGTATATATAGACACATTTTCTGTCACTCAGGGTTGGGTGTTCGGAAGCGGAGAACGGGAGAGAGATAAGGAGAAGGAGAAAGAAAAGCAAAGTAAAATCGTAAACGTAAAGTGTTTGTTCTCACCGTGTTTGTTTGTCTCTCCGTGCACCGTTTGTTTAGTGTTAGTCCGATTTGTCTGTCTGTTTATTTTGGCTTCAAGTGCCGTGTCCTGTTTTTGTGCTGTTTAAACCTTTTATTTTGTTAATAAACGCTGAGTGCAGCCATTGCACTCAGCTCATCACAACCACCGTCTCTGTGTTTGAATTCCTTTCTGGTCTGACGCAACCCACTCTGGCCGTCTTTGTGACACGTGGTGTCATCGTGGGATAGCCGCGCCTCCAAGCGTCAGACCAGGAGGGGTTTTGTTTAAAAAAAAAAATAAAAAAAAAATATATATAATGGCAGAAGACGCCACAAAATGGCGGGACTGGTTCCTGGAGAATGCTGGGCTGGAGGCCCAGTCTCTGCCCATAGTCGTCCGGGCCCTGTGGATGATGGACAGTGAGAGATGGGAGGCCTATCAGCAGGAACACACCCCAAACACCTTGGAGGAAGGTGTGGAGTTTCTCCTCAGCTTCCTGGAGGCAACGATAAACGGAACAGCAGCCCAGGTAGCAGGACCACCAGCAGAGGAGTACCTGCTGTCCCCATCTCCACCAGCAGAGGGTGAATGCCTGCTGGTTTTGCCTCCACAGCCCAAGCGGGAGGCAGAGACAGATAAAGAGGTGAAGGACAGGGAGGAGGAGTGCCGCCTAAGGGCCAGGCATCCACGGCGATGTAACAAGCCATCGCTGGGGTGCCTCCTCTGCGACCAGGATCACCTGTTTGCCCACTGTCCCTTCCGCAGTTATGGGGAGGAGCCTGAGCGTCCACAGCCCAAGCGGGAGGAGCCTGAGCGTCCACAGCCCAAGCGGGAGGAGCCTGAGCGTCCACAGCCCAAGCGGGAGGAGCCTGAGCGTCCACAGCCCAAGCGGGAGGAGCCTGAGCGTCCACAGCCCAAGCGGGAGGAGCCTGAGCGTCCACAGCCCGAGCGGGAGGAGCCTGAGCGTCCACAGCCCAAATGGGAGGAGCCTGAGCGTCCACAGCCCAAATGGGAGGAGCCTGAGCGTCCACAGCCCAAATGGGAGGAGCCTGAGCGTCCACAGCCCAAGTGGAAGGAGCCCGAGCGTCCACAGCCCAAGTGGAAGGAGCCCGAACATCCTACGCCTGAGTGGGAGGAGCCCGAACGTCCTACGCCTGAGTGGGAGGAGCCCGAACATCCTACGCCTGAGTGGGAGGAGCCCGAACATCCTACGCCTGAGTGGGAGGAGCCCGAACGTCCTACGCCTGAGTGGGGGGAGCCCGAACGTCCACAGCCCAAGAGGGGGGAGTCGGTGCGTCCACAGCCCAAAAGGGAGGAGTCGGTGCGTCCACAGCCCAAAAGGGAGGAGTCGGTACGTCCACAGCCCAAAGGGAGGCAAGTCGGGGCTTCCACAGCCCTGGGACCCAAGCCACCAGCAGAGGGAAAATGCCTGCTGGTTCCACCTCCACCAGCAGAGGGAGAATGCCTGCTGGTATCACTTCCCCCACCAGCAGAGGGTGAATGCCTGCTGGTATCACTTCCCCAACCAGCAGAGGATGAATGCCTGCTGGTATCACTTTCCCCACCATCACGAGGAGAGGAGCGGGAGCTGCCTCTGCCTCCATCACCATCAGGGGGAGAGAAGCAGCAGCTGCCTCTCCCTTCACCAGAAAGACCAGGACTTGAAGCTGGCGGCCCTCAGCAGCCCTTGTATAGGCTGCTGAGGGAAACATGGGGAAGAACCGCCTGGCCGCAGAGGCCGAGAAGAGGGCCAACATCCGCACCCCGGCTGGTCCTGACTCCCTGCCACGCTTCACCCAAGGATGCCTGTCTGGCATCGCCTGGGGTTGCCAGCCGCGCCGCATCCGGCCAAGTACTGTGGCCGGAACCCCACCAAGGGGAGCTGCCGGCCACGAAGAAAGTGGGGGAGGTCAGGAGACCTGCTCCCACTGCAGCAGTTTCGCTGCCGGAGATCGTGGGGGAGGTCAGGAGACCTGCTCCCACTGCAGCAGTTTCGCTGCCGGAGATCGTGGGGGAGGTCCGGACACCTGCTCCCACTGCAGCACTTGTGCTGCAGAAGAGACTGTGGCCGGAGCCCCGGAAGAGGGAGCTGCCGGCCACGAAGAAGAGGGGAGGTCATCAGACCATCCCCCAAGCAGCCTTTCCGCTGCCAGGACTGCCCCGGCTGAAGGAGTCAGTCTGGGAGCTGTCGGCAGGGGTGCTGACAGCATGGCCAGCCATGGGCCCACTGAAGCCTCCCTTCCCAGCCCGAGACTTTGTCCTGGACTGCTGGATTTTTAAGGGGGGAGGTGGCCGTTGAGGCCATGTGTGCTTTGCACAGGGGGGGGTATATGTGGCAATGTGCCCCGCCCCTGTGTGCATATTGTGTGTTGTGTGTTGCGTGCGTGTGTTAATGTTGGTGTATAGATTGGTACACGGGATATAAACGGGTCTGTGTTTCACGTGTGTGTAAAAGTGTAGATTTGTATTTAGGCACGAGGAGGGCACAAATCACTTCACGTGCTGGTTAAATGTAATATGTGAGCACGGGGTTGCACAGAATTAATTCACGTGCTGGGATTCAAGTGAATAATTAATTAGTAATTGAATCCCAGCACAACAGTATATATAGACACATTTTCTGTCACTCGTGGTTGGGTGTTCGGAAGCGGAGAACGGGAGAGAGATAAGGAGAAGGAGAAAGAAAAGCAAAGTAAAATCGTAAACGTAAAGTGTTTGTTCTCACCGTGTTTGTTTGTCTCTCCGTGCACCGTTTGTTTAGTGTTAGTCCGTTTTGTCTGTCTGTTTATTTTGGCGCAAGTGCCGTGTCCTGTTTTTGTGCTGTTTAAACCTTTTATTTTGTTAATAAACGCTGAGTGTAGCCATTGCACTCAGCTCATCACAACCACCGTCTCTGTGTTTAAATTCCTTTCTGGTCTGACGCAACCCACTCTGGCCGTCTTTGTGACAGACACACACACTGAGACAAACACACTGAGACACAGACACATACACTGAGACACACACACTGAGACACACACACATACACTGAGACACAGACTGAGACACACACACACACTGAGACACAGACACTGAGACACACACACACACTGAGACAAACACACTGAGACAAACACACACACACACACACACTGAGACAGACACTCACACACTGAGACAAACACACTGAGACAAACACACACACACTGAGACACACACACACACACTGAGAGACACACACACTGAGACAAACACACTGAGACACAAACACACACACTGAGA